>NC_046375.1:15606856-15906856 GCF_011125445.2 Fundulus heteroclitus | reverse complement strand
CAATTTCCAAATTGCAATTTTATTAATCAAGGGAAACAAGCTTTCCAAACCAAACTGGCCCTGTTTGAATTTCCTGCCTCCAGAAAACCACAATGAGAGACATAATTTCCCTTTTTTCCTGTGTTTAACTTCAATATTTCATGCCATATTACCATATTATCAATAACTGCAATATTTACTCTGGTTTTAATTTTACATTTATGTTGCCTTTCTGATTAGTTTATTTGGTAGCTTTAGAACTAACTTTTGATTAGATTAGCTTGTTATGTCATTACTGACAGTTTGTAACTCTGTGTTTTGCCACTGTCACACCCAAAGGATTGTATGTGAACTCATCTAATCTACAAATGAAGACAGCATGGAAAAATTATGAACCTTCCCTGGAGTAGTCAAGATCCCAAAATTACCCCAAGAGCACAAGAGCTCACCTAGAAGGCCATAAAACCATTGGCCTAATTTGTCTCATTTTAAGGCTGTGGTTCATTATTCAGCAGTTCAGCCTCTTTAAGAAAGAGACTGAACTTCATTCATGTGAGAAAACCACTGCTGCTCAAAAATAACACAAAGGCCCTTCCGACATTTGTCTAAAAAACAAAAAGCAAATTTTGATGATCCCCAAGAGAAAAGAAAAAACACATAATTATACCGCTACTAAAACATAATGGTTGTAGTATCATAGTCAATTGCTTTTTCAGGTTGTTTTGAATATGTTTTTTTTTTCTCCATTTGATAAATTAAATTGTTTGAAAAATGGCTTTTGTTATCATTCAGGTGGTCTTTGTCTGATATTAAGATTTGTTTAATCATCTAAAACGTGTGTTAGTGTGACACAAAAGCAAAACCACACTCTTATGAGACAAATATTTTCACCCAGCACTGCATATTTAAATGGTTTCTATAGGGAGAGCCAGTATGTCACCTGGAAGAAGAAAAGGTTAGCCCAAAAATAGTTATATAATTCAAAAGGAGCAAATTTAAATGTATCAGATTTATTTCCAAAGTTTGGTGTCAGGTAGCTTATCGTTAAGAGTGTTATTACAGAGATTTTGCTGGCTAGAAACGAGTGGAGGAAGCAGCAGGTTTTCCATTTGTGTACTTGTGCCTGTTATGACAAGAGAAGTAGTTATTTGAAAGAGTGCCAACCCTGGTTATTTTTTATTTGCTGAAGGAATTGCTAGAAAGCTGGAATCTTTAACAAGGGGCAGTAATGCAATAACTTCACCAAACAATATTTTTAGCACCTACACTGTCTCTGAGTTTAGGACACTATGACCGATCGTAGGTTTTGATGCAAATATCTTCAGGAATAAAAGATTACAGATATCCAAAGACTGACTCTGACTGTATCATTAGGATGCACTGCCTACTTTTAAAACTCGTCTCAAAGCCCTTTCTTTTAACACCAGTGACCTACAATTGTTTTAAATTGGCTTTATTGTGTTTAATCTTCTATCATTGTTCCATAATTTTTCCGTTTTTACTTTTACACTTTGTTTTAGCTGTGCCTGTTTTGAAGCACTTTACAAACAATGTTCATATGGTATGATGTGGAATGTTTGGATCTAAGTTAAAACAGTTTCTAATCGGTATTTATGTAGTGGAATTTTAATATTTTCAAAGATTGTATGGTAAAGATACTTGTTCTGTTGGACCTGAGCTAAAGCATGCATGATCATGCATATGGATGGTTATGATAAAAAAACAAAAACATTTATACGTTTAATTTGTGATGTATTATAATATTAGATATTTAAGTTGTGGACCACAGTCTGAATAGCAAACTTAATATTGATATACTAGTAGAAAATGGCAGCTAGTGAATCACACACCACTGAGAAATAATGTAGCTACTGCTAGCTTCAAGAACTAATCTTCAGACGCCTGTCCCATGCTGCACTGGCCAGTGTTTGTTTTAGGATATTGATATTTAATATGTAATACAGCTGAAAAAATCTATATATTTTGTGATACTCTGAAAATGAATGCATAGTGATTTTCTTGTCTAGGTGTGCATGTATGTGAATTCTTTCCATGATGTGAGTGTATGTTCTAACGCTGAAAGCACAAAAGCACAGGTATATAGCACCTTAAATAAAGGTATTCCACTGGATAGAGTCAATAACACACTCTTTCTTTTTCATGTTTAAAAAGTTGGCGCTTCTGAACTATTCAATACTTTTTAAAATAATAATTTACCTTTATATTTCAACTATTTTAATGAATTTAAAGTCCACATACAAGTTTTTCTAAATCCAAAACTTTGAATCTGGTCACTTACTGGAATTTTGCTTAATGGTCCTACATTTAGACACAAGTGAAACACTATGCCTCAGTTTAAATTGCAGATTACCCATGGTCAGCTATTCAGCACCATGAGCAGTACCAATAGTTTTGATAAGCAGTTGTGAAGTTTTTCAGGCTGTGTGCTGTTCTCTAGTGATTACTTTGGAAAGATTGAACCTTCCTGTACTGAGAATTTGCCTGAGTGAAGGTAATTGCCACACTGAAGATAGAAATGGAGTGTAACAATTTCCCCATTCAGCCTAAAATTGTTACTTGTATTTCCTAAAGTAATCTGCTGTTTTCTTGGGCTCCTCTCCAAAAGCCAGCTCCCATTTTTTTTGTCTGTGAGGCCAACATCACGTCTACTTCGAGGACTAGGCGTAAAACTTTTTCTTTTGATAGCAATTTGAGTTGCTTGCGTTTCCACCAGCAATCCCTGTAGTTATGCTTCTATAGGGTTTTACTACTGGAGGACATACTGACCACTTTTCCTCACTCTGCTTTTTTTGTCCTTCAAATCTTCATTCGTGTGTTCTTGGCAATTTTTGTGACCATCTAACAGTGTTTTTTTTCTTCTTCCTTTCCATGGAAGGATCTCCTGGTTCAGTGCGTCTGTGTTCTTTCTTTTTCCTTCCTGTCTTTTCTACGCCCTGTGAGTCATGACAGATGGCTGCTCATACTCAAGTTTCTCTTGGGTCTTAAAAATCGTAGTGAATAATCTCAAATTGTATTTCTTAGGTCTTTATTTGCATTCAAATAACCCATACTAAATCCTACATTTCTTTAATTAAAACCCACATTTTAGTATTGTTAGGCAACTGTAAACATCTTGTTATTTTCTCCAATACTATATCACAGGAACCTGTATATTTAACAGGTTTTGGCTGTAAACATTTATTTTAGTAGTTAAGTAAGGGTGCATTCACACCAGCCCTGTTTAGTTCGCTTTAATCAAACTTTGGTACGTTTGCACAGAAACCTCAGTTTGTTTGGGGAGGTGTAAATGTACCGCTAAATCTAACTCTGCGGACCAAAAAAGCAAACTTAAGTCTGCATCGAAATTTAAGAAGCAGCACCATTACAGATGAGGGGATAAACAAGTTGGTCAAAATATAACTTTTTTAACAATTGGAATTGGTAGTGTTACCTTAACTGTACTTTTTGTATTATGATTTAGAATAAATTGGACAGTATGCAATTGTTTCTCAATCAAAATGTATAAAGAAACTTGTTCGAATTAAATTTGAAAGAAGTGTGTACTGTGTATCTGGAGATTAATAGGACCTGTTTGTCTTGCAAAGTACCTTGAAATGGCATCGACTGTGGATTGGTGCTACATAATTTAAGATGGGCTAAACTGGATTGATTCAGATTGCTCATAGCCTTATTGTTAATTATTTAGCTGTAATGACATTTGTGAGGCATATGTGGCGTTGATGAGGAAAAACCATGTTGTTTTACATTCTTCTCTAACATGTTTACTTAGTCTTTTTTTTTTTTTTTCATTTTTATTTTGCTGTAAGTCAAGCTCACAGAAGAGGCCAGCACTCTGGGGTGTTTTTTTATCAGATCTACAAATAGCCCGAGCCTGTCAACGGCTACTGTGCAGCAGCCATTAGCAGATCAGTATCTCAGGATCAGATGTGATTGATTTTTTGCTCAGCCTGGTCAGTCAGAAATATAGCAAGATGCCCGACCACAGATGCTTAACTGTTAATTGAGTATTTTTACCTTTCAGTTAGTTCAAGTGTTCTATTAAGGTTAGCTCTTTTATAAAATTAGTTTCACTTCATCATAGCAGTCAGAATCACAACATGAAAGGTTTCCTAAATGTCACTCATAATTTATTATGACATTAACGAGCCTGAAGTAGTGTCTGGCTGCAGTGCACAATGAATTCATCAACACAGCACTTCTGATTAACTGCATGAAAACCACATGCAGCTGGAAGTGATTGGCAACCTTTATCTTCAAGCACGTTTTTCCTGGCTCTGTTCAATGTCTGATGTCAGCAATTACGGTTTTCCTCACCATCAATTTTTACAACACTGATAGGTCCCTTAGATTATTATTTTTTTAATTAAACAACATGTTTATGAAGATTATTTTTTAATTATAATGACATTTCAAAGAAATGCTGTGGCATGTGTGTTGATTTTGCTTTGGCTTTACATTGTCTGCATTTGTGCTATATAGCAGGTAAATAGGTTTGCTGGGCTCTGGAGGGGGACACCACTGTGAGTGCTGAAGAACTTAGGAAGGGAGGAGAGGAGTGGGAGTATGGCCTGTAGTTTTCTAAAGAGAGACAACGAGGTAGTGGAGCAAGTAATGAGCATTGGGAAGCATCCTTAATGCAGAAAAATGCAACGCGCTCCTTTATTTTCAGCAGAAGCTACCACAGCTTTCAGGGCAGTGTTACATAGTGTCATGTCATTTTCTGCTCTCCCTTTTCCATTTTAGAGAAGATGTATAGCTGTGGAGATGAAAAATAGAGTTCTCGAAGAGGGAGCAAGTCTAACTTAATGGGAAACAAAGGTAAAGGTCTGATAAGAACCATCCTACCGCTGTAAATGAGCTCTGTCCAACATGAAGTATACATACAATACATATTCACTCTTCCTTTACCAACACTCTTATATCTGGTTTAGTTTGGCATTGCTTAAGGCAGTCAGTTTTCTATATGATATTGTTGAAGTTTATAATAACACTAACAGATTACCCAGCTTTAGCCTTAAAAACGGGGGTTAAGCAAGCCATTTGACTGAAGCTATCAAAGATTATTCATTGAAAAAAAAAAAGGCTTGATACGCCATTAAAGGTCAGTCTTTCATTGTCTTACGTTGACGAATTTTGCTGATCTGAAAAAAAATAACAGCAGGACAGTGAATAGAGAACTGTCTGGTTTAGTGGTCTGGTTAACAATATCTTGGAGGTTTTAATAATGTGTTGTTGAATTCAGATGTTTTGATTAGATTTGGCTTTAAGTTGCTATCTCTGAATGTTAGATCTTCCTCAAACTGTTAGATTGTGTTCTTGCCACATACCTTTTCAAGTCCAAAATAGGGCTTTACAAAAGTCAAAACACGAAGAACGCATTTTGTAACACATGAACTCCCTTTCACATGTTTGAAGTATGCGTGGGTAGCCTATTATGTGCCCCCATTTTGAAGTGTGTGTATTGGGGGGAAGACTGTAAAATGCCTGAGATGCATTTTTAATATATACGTTTGGTTACCTGAGTGTCTTGGAATGAAAGTTTGATGAACTGTACATCATCAATGCGTGCCTCTAAATGGCCAAAACAAGTATTAGCTGAATTTATCAGATGACATGGACAGTTCCCCTGCTGTTTCAGCTATTTATTAAATTTTTTATGTCCAAGAGGGAATCCTCCTTAGTGCAGACAGAGCATCTGCATGGTGCAGCATGAGATTATGCAGCTAAGACAAATGAGCAACTCTTACGTACCTTGTAGCTGTTACGGCATGTGTGTGGTGTAAATGGTGCCTCTGGGTTTGGACCAGCTTTAGATCAAACTCTAAATGACAGTAACATGTCTTGAAAGGTGATGTTGGAAGATAGCTGCTATGTGGATTTCCATTCACTAATAAAATATAAAACAAATAAGCAATAGCTTTATCTGGGGTAAAGAAATGGTGTCAAAGACTTGCGGTATAAGGCTTAGGATTTACCTCAATACTATGTACCCTAACATCTTCTACTACTACTACTAATAATAACCCTAGGAATACTGCACCATCTTCCTACCATAAAATCCTACATATTGCACCTTTAAACTAAACTGATTGTAAAAAATGTTGAAAGTATTGCATGTGCACTTGCTTGTGTACCTACTTGATTTTATTTCTGTTATAAGAATAATGGGAAATTGAATTCATTCTCTTGACCTGTTTTAAGCTGCTAGTGTTGACGATCTGGGTATGTATTAGAGCTGACTATTTTAACCATCAGCAGTCCCGAATGCATTTAGGATGAAGAGTATGCAGTGAAACCTGAAACCCCACAATGATGGCTGGGGCTGCTAGAGTGCAAAGATGCTCTCAAACTCAATAAGGAGTAAGAGGGCTGCTAACAACAGCTGAAACTCGACAGAATGGAGATAAACACATCATTTAATCTATTGTAACACCAACACTGCCGGAGCCTACTTATGTGTGCTGACTGGCCAGTTGAGACTGAGGGAATGGTCAATTCTCAACTTAATTGCTTCTTCTCCCCCTTTGTCCGTGCCCCGTTTTGCTTTTCTTTCTTGCTTTTTAATGTGCACCTCATGTTAGAGTTTTTTTGTCAGGTTAACCAAAAAACCTGTTCAAAGAAACTGATAGCCCGTTCTCCATCTGCTCACTGAAGTAAAGACAAAAGGCTTGTGCATGCATGTGTTTGACTGAGTGATTAGGTGTCTAATTGCTTGTTTAAATGGGCTTATTTACACCTTGGGTCCCATATTGGATCTATTAAGCTAGCTCTGTTTGCTTACTACTCAGTGTGTTGATCCCTGACTTGCTTACTGAATGTGCATGTTTGTTTTTGTTCAGCTTTGTTTCAACCTGCTTTTTCTATATATATATATATATATATATATATATATATATATATATATATATATTTGCTTTACAGCCTCTTCTTCTGTCACATTCAATCACGTTTTGCTGTAAGCAAGATGGTGTTTGGTGTTTGTGCACACTTCAGTTTGATGTACCGTTAAAGCCCAGGGACAGAGGCAGAGTGAAGGGCAGGGAAGCAGAGCCTGAGGAGGGACAGAAAAGGATGAGAGGAGGAGGAAAGGAGATAGTTGTGTGTTGTCTGGCATTCCAAAGGAGCTTTATGATTTAAATGATAAAAGAAGGCTTGGCCATGCATAATGTATTAAGCACTGTACGTGTTCGGCACTCCCAATTAAGCCCTCAGCTGGATTTAGCCGAAGGAGGTAGAGAGCCAACCGAGACGTACACAGGAAATGAGTGACGCACCGAGCACGAGTTGAAAACAGGCGTGCAAAATACTGACCAGACAATCTGGGTCCTATTTAGTGGCTTTTGAAAACAAACAGGAAGGACAACCTTGGGTGTCTCTGATGAGAAGCAGTGGCAAGAAATGAGAAGCTAAAAAACAAGAGTGACCTGGAAGGGGGGGCGTCTTATGGCTTCAGTTTGATGTGCCCTTTGTCTTGTCACGCTGAGTGTTTGTTCACTCGAAGTGAACACCGGCTGTGAGTATGAGCAAATTTGCCGGAGATAGAAGATGCTTCTTGTTTTTGAACTCTCTGAAGAGACTGGCTGCGTGCTATTGGAAGCCTTTGAGGAGATTTGGAGGGTCTTTCGACCTGACAAACCCACCTGTGCACAGAACATGTACAGCTCTGGGTAGGTTTTCATGTTCTCCAGGTTGTTGACAGCTGACAAAAGAAGAAAGGCATGATGGTTGTATTCCCTCCACAATTAAATTTGGTATGTATTGATTTGTTCATTAAACTCATGAAAAGTCATCTGTGGAAAAACATTGAGTCCAAAAACCTTTTGAGAGATGTGTAGCTCAAGTGTCAAGTTGAAGAGTGATGTACCAGTCGTCCTTAACAAGAGGCATCATAGGTCAAAATTATGGTTTAGGCAATATTTCACTACTAAAGACTCCCTGAATACTGTGTGACTGAATGGTCCTTCCTGGCATCACCAAAGTGGCCTGTTGAATTAATTTCAAGTTACGGAGGGTTGAGATTAGAATAATCCTTTGCAAAATGTAACACCATGCTGGAGAAGCCAGTCGGCGAATGATTTTCTGTGATTCCCTTTACATAAACCAGGGTTACTTGTTAGTGTGGAAAAGTCGGAAAATGTACAGAATTTAAATTCAGGGCCTCGATAAGTATTAAGAACATAAGTGTTTGTAAAGGACTTGTAATTCCAGTCTTCATATTCTGTGACATTTACTCATCGTTGTGTTCTTCCTTCTTTTCTTCCTTTCTTCCTCCTGTTTTTTCTTGTGTCCCATCCCCATTCCTTCCTTGTGAGTTATCTATCTGTCCTGCTTGTGTTGCCCACCCTTTTATTCATTTCCTTCTATCTGTCATTACTTTGTTCCTTATATTGTACTTCTATTTCTTCCTCGTACCCTTCCATTCCTTCAAAGTTTTTTTCACCTTTCCTTATTTTGTTGCATCTATAACATTTTGTAACTGTAAAACTATCCTGGAACATGTGGTCTACAATGTGTATTGTAACTGCTTGTCAAGCTTACTTAATTATGGCAAATTTATATTCTTGAGGTTTAGAAATAAATGTGTGAAGAAAATAATTATTAGAGGGGGGGAAAAAAATCATTCTTTACTAGTATTTTTTGTAACCTTTCAGGAATCAAATCTTTATTTGTGGGTCCAGGTGCTGCTGCCACCTCAAGAATATCAATTTGTCACATCGCCTTCCCCCTTCATACATGTAGGACGCTGCTTGTTGATGAATAAGATAACTATGCTGCTACTCAGTGCCTGGACAATTATCTTGTTTTCACATTTTGCAAGTTAATTTAAGGGTAGTTTAGACAGATCAGTGTGGTTAAAGTGTATATGCACCCAATAATTGGCTGGGGACCAGGGTCAATCAGGTTTTAGTTTGACCAGCCAGTCAGAAACTGAAAAGTTGAATCTTCAGTTAATACATCTTTTTAATCATTACCTGATTGCACTGAAAATAGCACTCTCTTATACGGATGCTGTTACTGACAGACAATAACTTAAAGCCAGAGGAAACAGAAATTTCCCTAGCTATTTTAAGGAAACAACGTTGTACATGCTGACACTTCTCTGTGGTTAATTCCAACTGCGACAAATAAGACAAGTTCCAAGCAGATATCGAGAAGGTTTTTCTTTTTGTTTTGTTTTTTAGCCTCTGTTATGGAACATGCTAGATTTGGAAATATTTGCTGCCTTTCAGAAATTTCAGAGTTAATGTAAGGAGGTATGTTGTCTGGGTAATACGGAGAAAGATTTCTGTTTCTGGATTACTAATCATGTTATTTGGCATTTCAGTGTGAGAAGGCCAGGTTTTAATTTAAACTCTTATTACATTTTTAAATTTGAAACTATAAAACCTTATTTAAAAAAAAAAGTTATGTTAAAATAATGGTAAAATGATTTTACAGCGACTGCTGTAAAGATAAATATAAATCGTCAAAGATGCCTCACATCAGTGAGGGAAACTACTGCTGTGTTAAAGATCTTCAAGAGAAATCCAAATAGACTAACACTGGTACTGGCAGATGAAAGCTTGGCATAAACTGATTATCAGAAATCTGCCAAAACAAACTCTGATCAATAGGCTTACACAAAACAAACCTGCACCTCTGAATCATCATGCTCCGCTACTGACAAACACTGTTTCTGTTATGTGACTACCTACCCTGATTGCAGACACAGAGGGTCAGCAACACCAGGCCGTCTTCAGCCTCTGATTCTGTCTCTGTGATTTCACACATGATACCAATAGGCAGGAAAAGCAGACAAAGCCAGACATAAGAGGTGATGTGTGAAAAGGGCAAAAGTTCACACTAAGAAAAAAACAGCTATTGTTGTGGAAGGTCATATGAAGTTAAATGGCAGCAGTAATTTTAGTTTGCGGTGCATTTAAGCCTCAGTGTAAATGGACCTGCTGTGTCAGGAAATTGTCACCCTGACCTGACCAAAACCACACATGCTTATTTATCACATTAATGTTTGGAGCTGCTTATAATAACAAAGTAATGGTCCAATTATGCACTTTGAAGTGGCTCTTGTGCAACTTTACTTCTGTTCGGACGAAGGTATGGTAGGGAGATTTTGATACGTTTAGGCAAATTAGAGATTTTCCTTCTTACGAACAAGCTTGCATTAACAGAGATAAATGGCAGGGATTAAACTGCAGTTGTTTTTAAATTATAAATGTATTACAGAAAGTTTATGGTGAATTTTGGCATCACTCCCTCTGATATTCCCACAATTTTTTTTTTCCAACTGAGACATCAATAGTAGCAAACAATTACAGACATAGGAGGAGGGATACTAATACTGCATAACATATTTTGCAGTTATACAAACCTATTTTCAAAACACAAACGTTTCGTAATATTTTTTACAACAAAATGTTAATGGGTCCAAGCCTTTGTTTCCATGAAATGTTGCATCCTGACCTGTCTGCAGTACCCTGACTACCTTCCCCAAAGTGAACTGTTTTTCACTTCACTGTTAGCTACTGCATAGAGGTTTAGCTTGAGCATATGGGGCAGTCCAACCTTTATCATTGTACTCAGCAGCCTGATGCTGCATACTTATACTGGAGGTGAGAATGCTGGATTAACGCCTGTGCCTGAAAAGTGACGGAGCTCTTCATGCTGCTAGAAGGACACAAACCTATCTGTGCTGCTCTAATATCAAGATTCCACTCCAGCCCTCCCATTTCTCACATGCTTCTTCACATCTATTTTCAGCTCAGCTGTCAATCCGGCTGGCTCTAAGACTCAAATCGGCTGTCTCTCTTGACACCGTCAAACTGTAATAGCCTGGGAGGTATAGGGGTGTGTGTGTGTGTGTGTGTGTGTGTGTGTGTGTGTGTGTGTGTGTGAGAGAGAGAGAGAGAGGGAGAAGGAGAGAGAGAACATAAGGTTTGAAACCTCAACTTGCATTCTGCTCTTTAGGTCTACTTACCTCTTCCATAATAAACCAAAGTATGAAAGAAAGACATAATTTTATTTGCATATTTATTTTGCTGCATTGGTCACCGTTTCCTGCAAAATCACACAATCTTTGTGTATTATGTAGCCCACGCTGACTATGTGATTATTCTCTTGTGTGCTGGAACTAATTTGTTCCTTCACCAGCCCTGCAGGTGTAATGTCTCAAACATCTGCAGCCTTGGCACCCTCATCTCTCCTCCCTGATGGCTAATGTTGAGTCACCTCACAGTCAGTTACATAAAACAGAAGCTGCAATGGTTCAGGTTTATGTATGGGTCAGCAGCAGTTTAGGTCCATAATTGGGCCGAGTCTGCTAAAAGTCTGCGCTGCATGTTACTGAAAGCGTTGTTATTTTTTAGATTTAATCTTTAAAATCATATTTATTAAGGGTTGGAGGGTTCTACACTTGAGTGTGTAGCTATTAACTGTAATAGGGTGTTTTCACTGACGTCACTGGCCAACTTCCGGTCCGCCATATTGGGTGGCACACTTCCTTATCTCTAGTTGTCTTACATGTATTATCGTATCGCGAATGGATAAGTACGCCAGCGGGCTAGAGCGACCAGATAAGGACGTATATCTGAGGAAATGTTCCGTGATCGACCATATGGACCCGTATGCCCTCCACGGTGCCTTGTTTAGCCGTAATCCAGATGATTGGCCAAATGTAGAGCACGGCGACATAGTGCATTACCTGGTGTTCAGTGAAAACCCTCTGCACACTCTTGAGGAAATGAGCGCTTACAAGGATCTAGAGGCTCACAACCAGTTCACATCTGGTTATGTACATCAAGGAAATCGCCATCATACGTGGACGGGTGAGTTTTAATAAGATGGTAAAAATGTAAACAATCCGACGCAAATGTGTTGCAAATGTGTTGGGGCGGTGCGCGAAGGCGCTTGGCTGCAAGGCCGATCGACGCCGCTCGCGGCTTTAATTATTTAAGCAGAACAATGACCAGTGCAAAATTAAGTTGTATTTACCGTATTGGCGCCGGTAGGAGCTGCAGATCATAAAGCCAGCAAACAGTGGGAACACAGCAACTCGTTCAAAGGTAAGCTGCGTTCAGACGGGCTCTGGCCCATGCTAGTTTAGTAGCTGCTAACCGCCAGTGCTAACAACCACTCGCGCATGTAATGTACTTTTAACTTGCTGCTATGTGTTTCAAACGTTTAGAACACACTCTCATTGACATCGGGATACTGTGGAAAGTTATGTTCGGTCTTACAGCCGCGATCCAAGCGAGCAGACGATCTCTTTATCTCTGTAACTCGTTCAAAGGTAAGCTGCGCTGAGCCGGGCTCTGGCTCATGCTAACCGTTAGCGCTAACAACCACTCGCGCATGTAATGTACTTTTAACTTGCTGCTATGTGTTTCAAACGTTTAGAACACACTCTCATTGACATCGGGATACTGTGGAAAGTTATGTTCGGTCGACTTACAGCCGCGATCCAAGCGAGCCGACTCTTTGTTATCGCTAACAGTTGTTCTCCATGGTTGCGCCTCCAGGCAGGAAAGCGGTGGAAAATTAATCTGTTTCTATGTTTTTCCCATGGCGATCATGTGTTGCGCTGTTACAGCCCACAATACAGCAACGGTTTACCATTGTTGAAATCAAGTTAAGGTGAAATTAATCAAATTAAAACACGGCTGAGAGAGGGAGTACAGTACGCGGTAGTAATAGGCAGTAGAGGCGGCGGAGGCAGTCAACACGGCAGCCGCGGAAAGTAATAAGTCATAACGCCCAAGCCCTATTATTAATATATTCTTCTTATATGTTTTAAATACTTAACAGTTAATTACCTGTGACAAAGTGAGCACCGCAGACTCTGGCGTATTCCAGCTTAACACCGTCCAAATCGGACCTGGATATCCGTGTCAGCCATAGGTGACGGCGTTGTTCAGACAGCTGTTTTGTTTTTTCACACTGATTCACTATTACGGCTGGTAGGCGATAGAAAGAGCGTTGATCTCCACCTCCACGGGCCGTGCAACCAACCATTAAACACGTTTTCCCCATTGTTCACTTCCAATACTGCCTAAGGCGTCATACAATGCAGGTCAACGGTGCGAAACGACTGCCACCCAATATGGCGGACGCGCTGAGTAGTCACCTGAGCGTGACGTCAGCTGAAAACCCCCTATTGACAGCAAGGATTGTAGCTTAATATTGCAAATTAACTTGGTCTTTGTTAGAAGTGGCATCAAGGGGATGACTTCTTGTGATCCTTGCACTTTTTTGTAAAGTGCTTTATTTGTCAAGGTACATACAACGAAATTACATAAAGGGATGGAGGATTAACTCTGATGGCCGACCTGACAAGCATGTCTTTAGTGATAGGGGAAACCGGAGCGCCCGCAGACACAGGGAGAACATGCACAAACACAAACTCCACACAGAAAGGCCTTGGACTCGAACCCGAGACCTTCTTGCTGTGAGGCTAACCACTGCGTCACCGTCTAATCTGTTTAAGATCTTTGTTTCCCTGTTTATCATTTAATGATCCTTCACTTCATTTGTGCCCAGCAACTGAAATTTCTCTGTAGCTTTAAAGTAAAAAAAAAAAAAAAAATTTTTTTTTTTGGTATTTTGAAGGCCTTACTATGTTTGGATAACA
This sequence comes from Fundulus heteroclitus, assembly GCF_011125445.2. NCBI lineage: Eukaryota > Metazoa > Chordata > Actinopteri > Cyprinodontiformes > Fundulidae > Fundulus > Fundulus heteroclitus. The sequence goes on along the minus strand of NC_046375.1, from coordinate 15,893,232 downwards.
GGAGATGAAGTATGAAAAAGTATGATTATTTTTATTTGTTTTGACTTTGTTCCTTTCAAGTTTTTTTAAGGAGCACATTTTGATATTGTATAATTAAATTGTCTAAATATGTACTTTTCTTAACAGTCAAATCAACCTATTGCCATTTTCTTGTATTCTGAAAAGCATGCAACAAAATGAGACAGCATTTTTCAGTAATTTATAACAGTGGAAAAAATCACTAAATATATCAAACGGAACCTGGCAATACAAACACATATCAAATAAGATATTAAAATTGAACAATGACATAAATGCATAATCTTAACCGCAGTTTTTACAGCTTGAGGCATAAAACTGTTGGGCTTGAAGCTGGTGGGCTGATCTTGAAGCTGAGGCACGTTTTGCCTTATAGCAGCAGTTCAGATGGTTTATGGAGATGATGTGAGGATTCTGGCTATCTGGCTATGACTCTGCAGTGACTCCTTCAGTTCCCCTCGCTATCCTCTGCAGGACCCAACACAGTTTATAGAATATTATGAAGACACTAATAGGGAGTGAAGTTTAATTCAGTTTTTGGTCAATTTAAACAAAAAATCATTATTTATATTGCACCTTTCGTGAGGTGAAATGACAAAGTACTTAATAGACACTAGCAATAACATGAGACCCAACAATACACAAAAAACTTTATAAATTCATCAAAAGCAGATATGAAAAGATACATTTTAACAGTATTAAAAAAAGAACACAGAGTTCACTAATCTCAAGTCCTTAATGTTTCTATTTTCTGACCCAAAATCTTAATTTTGATCAGTTTTGGAAATTTAGAAGGAATATGGATGTTGTTGCAGTCCTGGGAAGTTGGCCACTAAAAGCTTTCAGTCTTGTGTTATTCTGCTTTTGCAGACTTCAAATAAGGATTTGTTTTTAAGCACTGGCTTACCTGAAGCTATAATCCTAAATATACCACTTTTGCAATAGCATGGAGCAATATTTCAATGCATGTTCACCGTTGATGTTTTCGTCCCTCTTCTGGCAGAGCTTCTGACTCTTTGCATGATGCTGACAGGTTTTACAGCCTGAATAAAAATCTATGCATTGGTTCAGTCATCTTTTATGAGCTACAATAGCTCAATTATCTGGCAAAGTGATGATCATAAGAATGCATCACTCTAGGTCCTTACAACTGGAATACAAAGCTATTTATTAGACATTTAAATAAATATTTATACTGAAACATAAAAAAAATGACTGGAGAAAATGTAATTGAAGTCAGGAAATGTGTGGCATTGAATTGAAGCTGGAAATATGTGAGGTGATAGAGCGGCTAAGCATGCAAATGTTGGTGTAGGGATGTTGCAGATTTATTACCTCTCCGTTAGTTCCTAACGTTGGTTCCTGATGTTTTACCTTTAACATAAAACCGAAAATTTTACAATGTATATAAAGGTACAACACACGACATGTAAGCATGGTTATAAACCGGACTGTTGATTTGGGCTGTATATTATGTCACTTCCATGTATAAGTCTGTGAGAGGCAGAATCCACGTTGCTTGAGGTCCAGAGTAAAGTTTCCACGGTCAGTGATGGTTTAGGTGCCGTGTTATCTGCTGGTGTTGGTCCACTGTGTTTTCTGAGGTCAAAGGTCAACACATTCGTCTGTCAGGACATTTTAGAGCACTTCATGCTCCCTGATCAACTTTATGGAGATGCAGATTCATTTTCCAACAGGACGTGGCACCCTTAAGGACCATGGTATCCCTGTTTTGAATTGGCCAGCAAACCCACCTGACCTTAACCCCATAGAAAAGCTGTGGGATATTGTAAAGAGGAAGATGCGATATGCCAGACCTAACGATGCAGAAGAGCTGAAGGCCACCATCAGAGTAACCTGGGCTCTCCTAACACCTGAGCAGTGCCACAGACTGATGGACTCCATGCCACGCCGCATTGCTGCAGTAATTCAGGGAAAAGGAGCCCCTACTAAGTACTGAGTGCTGTACATGCTCATACTTTTCATGTTCATACTTTTTAGTTGACCAACATTTCTGGAAATCCTTTTTTGTATTGGTCTTAAGTAACATTCTAATTTTCTGAGATACTGAATTTGGATTATTCAGTAGTTGTCAGTTATAATCATAAAATCAAAATACATAAACACTTTAAATGTATCAGTCTGTGTGTAATGAATCAATATAATATGCAAGTGGAATTACTGAAAAAAAAAAGTTTCATGATATTCTAATTATATGACCAGCACCTGTATATCTATCACCCAAATGTTCTCAGTTGAATTGAGTTTATTTATGCGGTACCAATTCACAACAAATGTCATCTCAAGACACTTTATAAACAGTCCTATTCTAATTCCTACCCAAATTGGGTTTAGATTTATTCCAGTATTTACAATCCAACCAGAGTCAGATTCAGATGAAATCATATCTGCTACACTTAAATATAAAACATAACGCAACACAAATTGAAATTATAAAATAATTGGGTGAAAAAGTTATTAAATGAAGCCGCACCAATTCCTTCCAGCAGTTGAAATTGCAGCAATCTTTCATTGAGCAAACAGGTGCAGACAGTGGAAAGGAATGATTTTATCAGGACAAAACCTTTAGCTGAACCGGCCCCAGTGTGAACTGTCATCTGGCGTTTGAGAGGACAAGGAAGAGGAAAAAAGCCACAGAAGCAGTGGTGAGGGAATATTTTTTATTTATTTATATATTTTGGTATAAAGAGTTAATAGTAGCATCAAGAACACGCTTTGCAGTTCCCCATTTTAAAGAATTTAGCTAAATTAAGAGCACGTCAACAATGGTAAACCTTTTTGGCCATGCTTACCAAACATTACATAAATGCACGTTTGTTTGTTCTTTGTCTGTACCATTTAAAGAAGGCAATCATATCTGTTCTGTTGAGGCAGCAACATGGCAAGGCTTGATCCAAAGTGTGAAGGTATTTTGAGACGCTTCACTTCAGCTCTGGTGTGTACTGAGCTCCTGGAAGCCCCCAGTTCCCTTAAAAATGTATGCACCAGCTGCTTTGAGTGCATGTCCTCCCTACTCCTCTTTGGCTCGTCCCCTTTATATTTATCATCGCTTTGCCACACTCCCACTTCTTCCATGTGTTTTATTCTCTTAATTGTCATTATGTGGAAATGACCCCGTCGTCCCTTTCTGTTCCCACTGTCCCAGCTTGTCATGATTCATCCGCTCGTGTCTCTCAATGGAAGGCCCCAGAAATTAAATTATTACTCATGCATGACATACAGAACCATATCTCCATAAGACTTATCTGTCGCCTCTGTCTTCCCTCGGTCCCAAAGTAACCGTGCACTTTGGGTCCGCTTGGCCTGAAAACGCAGACAAAACCGGAATACTAATGGTCTTTTTGGAGGTCTTCTAACACGGCGACAAAACTCGATCAGTATTTCCACCGGGGCTCCGTGTCATCATCAATGACAGCAGTTAAATGTTTGTGAAGTCTCTTGTGAAATGTTCAGGCCCCATCATCTCACCCTTTTAAAACTATTGTGTTTTTTTTTTTTTTTTCTGGAGGATGAAATGTCCTCAAAGCGAGAGGAGGGGAGGGGGGGAGGAAAAGAGGCTCACACAGATTAGACAGTTTAGGCGGGGAGCAGAAACTCATCCGGCTTCGCTTACCATCTCCACATAAAGAGGACAAAACACGGGGCGCGCATTTATAATTGATCCGCTTCAGCTCCAAAAATACCCTGACAAGGACTGGCGACTGTCTCCGCGCTCATGTGTAAAGTTGCTCAAAGTGCGAGCTTAATAATGGAGAGAGCAAACAGGTGAGAGGTCGCAGAGGAGAAGGGCTGAGTCACGGTGAGAGGCAGAAAGAAGGCCCCTCAACCCGCAGCACTCTGCCTTGATTTTCCATGCCCCGTACCACTCACCGCAGCGTTTAGTGGGTGGAATTTGCATGTAATTGACTGCTGTAAGGAGGCAGATGATGTGATTAAAATATTGCGTCCAGGTCTGTTTGTGTGTTTACAGTTGTTATTTTGGAGGCTTGGACCGTTCCTCTTGAAAACACAAGTGACTGCAGAGACCGAAGCAGAAATGCGTGCGCGTTTGTGCGAAGGCTCATCCCGGCGGGAGCGGTGGTCAGCGTCAGGGTCAATATAAGATGGGATGCCGCACTGTGACCCCCATCAGGTCTCGTCAAGCATGGGACAATGTAATCGCTCACAGCTCTCACATTCTGCTGCTGGTGCAGAAATGTTTTCCGTGTTTCGGCAGCCGCTTTGTTTTTTTACAGTAGCTTCCACAATTTTGTTTCTTTAGAAGCACAAACTCCATTGTGTCATAGTCCAACACAAAGTAGCACATAATTGTGAAGCGGAAGTGGCGTCTTTTTTTAAAAAATAAAAACTGTAAAGTGTGGCGCACCTTTATATTCACTCTCTCTAAATCAAATCTTTTTCTAATCACCTTTGCCGTAGTCACTGCTGCATTTTCACGACTGGCCAGATTTATGTGGCGCTAAGCTAATGTCTGTCATGTTGACAAATTCTGCCACCTGCGCTGTGGATCTCTGCAAGCTCCTTCAGAGTTTGAAATGCTGAGAACCAGGACTCTGTGTTTAGCTTCTGTTCAACATTGGCCATAAGCAGAAGATGGACACAGAGTGAGTGTTGGTTCTCAGTATTGTTTAAGTTCCTGCAAAATCATGTGCCCATCATCAGTTTTTAAACCTCGGAGCTGCGCGTGCCGATCGTCCCTATTGAGCTTCTTCAGAGATGCCATGAACCTCTTGACTGCTTCACTAATGAATGGCTGCCTCAGTCCTTCTGTTTAGGTGGATGGTCATGTTCTGCTTGGTTTGAAGATGTGCCATGTCCTTAATATGTTCAGATGATGGACTGGTACAGAGCTTCATGAGCTGTTCAAAGCTTGAGATATTGTTTTATGGCTTAACTGTGCTCTGAACATCTCTACAGCTTTTTTTTTCTAACTAGTCTGCTGTGTGCTTGGGTCTTTTGATGCTTTTTGGTCATTATTGTTCCCTAAGCTCACTTTGCCACCTATAATCTGTCTACTTTGGTTGAAATCAATTGATGACTTTGACTTGTAATTTTCTTCTGATGGTTCAGTTCATTTTCACACAGAGAAAACTTAAAGTGAACCGACCCTGTCGCTAAAAAACACGAGAGAACATTCAGCCAGTTTATTGGTCAGATAGGTCCAACCTTTGAGTACTAAATGTAGAAACAGGAAGTAGATGTTGAATGGATTCTGAGATGATGTCTTGAAAGTTGCTTGCATTTTCATTTGATACCATGATTGGCTAAAACCAACCTGTGGTAAGCGGACACTAAGTGTCGCTTTACCCAATCAGTTTGGAATGTTTTGCCGAATGTCCCTCCTTTACCCAAACTGATTCAATGGGAGCAGTCCCAGATTTATAATGTGCTGATAGGAGAATGCCACACATTATCATTCTGGCCGACCAAGTTTGTAAAATAGACCAGAGTTCTTTTAGGTCAGAATAAACTCATTAAGTGGGAAAAGCTTTGAGGCTTTACCAAACATCCATATTTATATCAATAGAATTCACACACAGAGGAACTCCGTTTACTAAGCAGGGGACTTCTATAGACCCTTGAATGTAGTAGATTTTATTTAAGGGGATTAGAGGACAGATTTTAGATTATTAGTTGTAAAAAAATAAAAAAAAAAAATAAAAAAAAATATATATATATATATATATATATATATATATATATATATATATATATATATATATATATATATATATATATATATATACAAACAAAAAACTATATATACATTTTGTTGCACTTTGCAGTTTTGCATTTTATTGCTTTGGTCCATCACAAAAAAAACAATTACCAATAGGTGGATTGTTGTGGTTGGATTTACCAAATGTGTTACTTCTCAAGGCTTAGGGATATAAAAGTAAAGGGGGCTGAACACTACTTTTAAATCTAACCTTTGCAGAGATCAACACCCCCACAAATAGTTTGTATCATTTAGCTTTCATCACATGTGTGTTTACACTTGTTCGACCCTGTCTTCTTTCGCTGCAGGAGACGGCCTCCTCCTGTGACACCGAGCTGCTTTCGTTGCTCCTGGATGCGGGCCTCTTGGTGGGCTGTGTGTCCTCGGCGCTGTACCCCCTGCTCAGCTCCCATATGGTGTCCCACCAGCAGGAGGGAGGCTGGGACGTGGAGAAAGCTGCTGCGGACCTGATGGCGGCGGGCCACCGGCCAGAGGCGGGCTCCCTACTGCTCGCTCACCGCGGCTCTCACCGGGCCCAGTTTACCTTCGACTCTGCTCTGGCCGTGCTCAAGAAGTGGCTCTGAGGAAGTTAAAAAAAAAACAAAAAAACAGCAGGACACGGAGGATGTCTTTGACAACAAAATGCCGCAGTGAAGTAGACAGACGGCGAGGATTGAAGTACTGGCGAAGCCATATATCTGCATTTAGTTCTCTAATTAGGTTTGGGGATCATCACGTGAAAAAACATGTCAGCAGCAAACAGCATTAAGGGGCGATGCCTTTAATACTGAAACACCGGCTCAATTAGAAATGTGCACATAAATATGCAACCCCCCTCTCCTCGGCTGTGACTCAAGTCACGAGCGAGCGTTCAGACGGAGGGACTAATCAGGAACCACACAAGCTCCTCGCGTTTATACGTGCGGAACGTCTCCTATTGTGTGATAAAGTAATGGAGCCGTAGCTGGGAGCGGTGGGTGGATATTAGCCTATTGTTCCATGACAGGTTTGCCTCTTTAACGTCATGCCGTTAAACACCCTGCCTCTGCTCTGTTGTTTTCTCCCTAATAATAACTAATTAATTTCCTCTAAACAAATTAGCCCCGCCGCTGCCCCATGCTGTGTGTGTGTGTTTTAGGAATAAACATGTATGTGTGTGTATGAAAACGCCGCCAGCATGATTTGTTCCAGCTAAATCAATACAAGATGATTGTGGTTTTTCATGCCGTCCCACCTATCAGATCTGAAATAAAGCAACATATAATGATAATGAGGCATTGTGTTTTCATTATCTGCATCTCAGTTTCTTTGTCGGGTAGAACAATGCATCATTGGGGAGGTTTCCAGTCGGTACACGTGGATGGATCATTTGAGGGTCTCATCTTTGTTGAAGGAGAACTTTTTCTTGACCATTTTCTCAACTTTTCTTCATATTTAAATGGAATAATTTTTGAAAAGATGTTACCCCTCCCTAACGAATACATTCAAAACATTTGCATCATAATTGCAGCAATTTCACATTGTTCTGGGGATAATTACAGCCCTCTGACCCAAACAATGATGATGTATTTATCCTGGCCCTCAAATGCACTTTTTGTTGTGTTGTGCAATTATTTTAAAGCAGGTTGGTGAAGTGTTTACGCCGGTCAGCACTTACAATGCTGTGGGGGAAGCAGCTAGCTATTGTTAGCTGGGGACTCTGATTTCATCCACGGCTTTCAAACACTTTCTTTTCTCAACATGGATAATTGCTCGAAGGAAGAAAACATATTTTTTGAATGCAAAGCAAAGTAAATTACACCAAAACATTTAACTTGTCAAAGCAGCGGGGATGTACTTTTTTGAAAGCCTGTCCTAAACAAATGCATGTACTGTAGCTTTGTTCATTGCATTCACAAAATTAAAGAAAAAAAAACACTGTTCAATAAAATCCTTTTTTTTTTTGGCAAATTACGATTGAGGAATAATTTTACATTTTTACGATTTGAATCCTCTTCATGTTCCATTTACTGCCTCTTCCTGCAGCATTTCTTCCTTAACTGTACAGTTAAGGAAAAGTATTTACTCACTAATATGATCTATTTATTTATTTTTTTTGTCATCCTGTTTCAGATCAAACTAATGTTTAAATCAGCCAAAGATAGCATGAGTAAATACAAAAAAAAAAAAAAAGTATAAAAAGAAAAGAAAAGTTGTCTTAGCCAATCTGGTCTTGTGTGAAAAAGTATTTGCCTCTTATTTTCTTGGACATCCTTCCTCAAATCAAATAAAGACACCCAAGTACCGATGAAAGCAATGTCAACGTTCAGTCTGAAAAGAGCTTTAAATACATTTCTAAGACTTTGGAACACAAGCAAAACTCAGAGAGCCATCATCCACAATTGGAGAAAACTTGAAATATTGGTGAACCTTCTCAGGGGTATGCAAACTACCGAAATCACACTAATACAGTGCCAATAAATACCATTTCTTGGCACTGTATAAGATAATTGAAATGCAGAATAACTTAAATCAATTTGTTTAGAAAATTCAACTAAATCTCCTAAACCAGGAGTGTCCAGCTTGACAGTTCGAGGCCCAGTCTCCTGCATGTTTTATATATCCTCCCCACTCCAGCAGACTGGCTGAAACACTGTTATTACCTCCTAAGCATGTAGGGAGGTTGTGCAGAAGCCTGCTAATGAGCCATTATCTGAATCAGGTGGGTTGAAGCAGAGAAAGATCTAAAACATGCAGGATAGCGGTCCGTGATCATTTGCATTGGGCACATCTTCATGTGACCTACAAATGATTTTCCATCTGGTTAATAACAATTTATAACTCATGCACAGTTTGATACAGCAAAACTTTGGTGCACACTTCTGAAAGCTTTAATTATGGCAGCCCTTCAACCAGTTGGAACGCTTGCTCACAACATGTGAAATACGAATGGTAAAACTCAGCAGCGACTCGACTTGAGGCTGATTACCCGTGCACGCTGTGGGTGATTAGCTCAGTGTGATGTGAGAATTGCTACTGCACCTTAGACTCCAGTGTAAGTCCCTTTCGCTGGGAATGCACTGTGAATGTGTTAATGTGAAATAACTACTCCATGGTCCAGTGACAGTAAAACAAAGACTGTTTCTCAACTGCTATTGGTACTTTTTAAGGCTTCGACAAGGTCTAAATTTTAAAAACACTTACAGGATGTACCATCATTTAATTGATCTGTTTAACTATTTGTATTGTGATTTTTTTACTTTTTCCATATATTTTACAGGTGCAGCTTGGTACATAAGAATAATAAAAAGTTTTTTAGTTTAGTTTACAAAGTTAAACACACAAAGATTTATCAGACTAGCTTATGCTTTAAAAAGTTCATTTCTGTTTTGATGACTACTAAGAGTCAAATAAATGCCAAAATCCAGTTTATTCTAAAATTACATAAAACCAATAAAAAGGATATTTAATATTCAATAAAGAAATGATGTTAAGAAGACTGCTGACTTGACACTTCAACACAGTCACTGAAAGTACTGTCTTCTAGACATATCCGGATGCGCCTTCCAGGAGTTTAGTCCTGAGTCCCATCTTTGTTAATGGTAGCCTTCAGGCTTAAGAGGGAAGCCTTTAGGGCTGGGTTGTCCTTGGGGACTGCTGAAACAGCTGACAGCTACTGGATGACCAAATGGATGTGGCTTCTGTGGTTGCAGATACCAAAACTCAGGTATGGGAAAGATTCAAAGAGCCTATGCATAGAGACTTTTTGGCCTCGGAAGGCCAGGAAAACTTTTGGGTAGAGGGGAATCAAGATATAGTTGGCTGTAGAATTGGCCACCTAAATCCAATCACTATGTTCTATATGGAGGAGGCAAAGCTTGAAGACTCAGGAGAAGTCGATGTGGCAGAGTTTGCATAGGGACAGAAAAAGCTCTCCAGTGGCAGGGTGCCAGGTGCGGATGAGATTGGGACTCAGATGCTAAAGATTCTGTACACTGTATGGTTGCCATGGGTCCCATGGTTGGAAGACAAAGGATGAACTGGAGGGTGTTGTTGGGAGAGTGATATTTGAGATTTCTACCTGGACCTGTTACCCCTGCAACCCGATCTTGGATAAGTGAAACACGATAGATGTACCTGTAGCTATTATATACAACGTCTCACACAGTCTTCAGGTGGACTCAATTAGAAAGTGAATTTTGTTTTAAAAGGCCTGTACTTGTATAGCAGACAGTAAGTCGGAGTCGTTTCCGGTGAGAGTTAGCCTCCGCCAAGTTTGCTCTTTGTCACCGATTCTCTTTATAACATTTATGGACTGAATTTCTAGGCACAGCCAAGGCTCTGCTTTTTGTGTATAAAGTGGTCCTGTTGGCTTCATCAAGCCATGATCTACAGTTCTCACTGGAGCGGTTTGCAGCTGAGTGTGAAACGACCAGAATGAGGATCAGTGCCTCCAAGACCATGGTCTTGAGCCAGAAAAGGGTAGAGTGTCTTCTCTGGGTTGTGGAGGATGTCCTGGCCTAAGTGGAGGAGTTTAAGTTTCTCTGCGCCTTGTTCACAAATGAGGGAAAGATGAAATGGGAGATCGACAGGCAGATTGGTGCTGCGTCTGCAGTGAAGTGGCCGCTGTACTGATCTGTTGTGGTGAAGAGAGAGCTGAGCCAAAAGGTAAAGCTCTCGATTTACCAGTTAATCTACATTCCCACCCTCATCTATGGTCATGAGCTTCGGATCATGACCAAAAGAATGAGATCGCAGAAACAAGCGGCTGAAATGAGTTTTCTCAGTAGTGTCTGGGCTCTCCCTGAGAGAGAGCGTGAGAAACTCGGTCATCCTGAGGGGACTCAGAATAGAGCCGCTGCTCCTCCACGTCAAAAGGAGCCAGTTGAGGTGGCTCGGGCATCTGGTCAGGCTGCCCTTTCTGGACGCATCCCTGGTGAGGTGATCCGGGCACGTCCCACCAGGAGGAGGCCCAGAGGAAGACTCAGGACACGCTGGAGGGACTATGTTTCTCGGCTGGCCTGGGAACGCCTTGGGATTCCTCCTGAGGAGCTGGCCCAAGTGGCCGGGGAGAGGGAGGTCTGGGCTCCCTACTGAAGCTGCTACCCCCACGACCCGATCCTGGATAAGCAGAAGAAAGATGGACGTACTTGTTTAGCGCTTTATCAAGTGATCAATGATAAGCTACATTGTAGCCACAGCTCCTCTGGGGCAGACTGACAGAGGTGAGGCTAACATACAATCGGTGCTACCAAAACCTTTGACCACCACCACCACCAGGCAAAGTGAGTGAAGGGTCTTGCCCACAATTACTGAGACGTCTGAGTGGAGGTTTGAACTGGCAACCCGCCGGTTACAGGATTAACTCCCTAGCTCCTTTGAACAATAACAGAAAAAGGTAAACGCCATATATTCATTATAGCAAAAAAATTCCTAAAACAACAAAAAAAGATAATCCAGCAATATTCTTAGGGTTCCTGTTGGAGAAGTTCTAATCCAAATAAAATTATACATACAAAAATTGATATATTTCCTATTTGATGGGTTTTCAGAATTGAATGTTTCATCTTATCGTTAAAATATTAAAAATGTCATAATTACCCCCACAAACGCTTGCATACATATATGTATAACATGGTCTTTCTAGGCATAATGATGTATTAACATTTTGTATTTGTCTCCTTAATTCTATACATAGAAAGATTTCATTGTATACTTTATGGCAAGGAAAGCAGTATGTTTGATTCAGAGTATGAAGCTGGGCAAACAATCGCAAATGTTTGTGTTTTAGTATCTTTTTCCTTTATTGCTGCTCTATCAGTTTGACATTTACAAACTAATTTGCTCTGTAGAAGCAATTTTACTACAAGAGCTGATGAATAGTACAGTCCTTTATGATTATGCGCAGCACAGGCACATTTTAGAGAAATTTGGAGGTAATTAAAAACAACAAACTTAATTAAAATGGTTCTTTAAAAAAAGAGTTGTTTTTTAAAGAGAAATTTTAATTTTTGAGGAAACTTTGCACAAATCTAACTATAAAATTGAAACAGCAAAAGACAGTTTGTGACATTTAGTATTACAAAAGTGTGGGAGTAAGCTGCTTTGCAAAAATAACTCGCATCAAAAGAGAATTTAAAATTGCATCCTAACATTTGTAAAGAGCTATTTTGATTCTTAGCTGGAAAAAGGTCATGGTGATATATTGATACTCGCTGTAGGAATACAAAATAACAAGAATATGTGTTTAATCTTCAGAAATCTGATCTGAAGTAAGACTGGAATATTTCATTTCTACTCTGTCGTTCAAAGATAGAAGAGAAGAAAATAACGTTTTCCATAAAGAGGCAAATAAACATGCAGTGATCAAACACACAATCGGAAAAGGTAATACCCTTTGTTTGCAACCAGAAGACCTAAAGTGGTACTAACTTGTCTTTTTAATCTGACTCTTCTTTAATCAAATTGGAAAGGTGGTGCCACACTTTCATTCAACTGTCAATCTATACACAATTACATTTACATGCATGATGTTAATTTTATTTATCTTATCCAAGGCAGAAAAAGCAAACAGCGTACCACTTCTTTTTTTCAACCTGAATAATGGAAGGAAATTTAATAGCACAACTTTTAAAATTAAAACTGAGAGGGAGCATATACATACTGTCATACATACATAATGTCAAGGCAAGGCAAATTTATTTATATAGAGCAATTCAGTACAGAGACGATGCAAAGTGCTTTACATAATTAAAATATAGGAAAATAAAACGGAATAAAAACAAGTAGGAATAAAATGTAGAAACAAAATAGAACATCAAAAACAGTTGGACTAAAAAAAAAAAAAAGGTTTTCTCCTAATTTAATTCTCCATGTTAACTTTGATAAACACATGAAAATGTTGTATCAAGGTGTATTATTTGTGATGGGCCTAGTCACATATTTTGACCATAAAAAGAAAACACTAAAAAGCAAATATTCAACTTCAAATAAAATGATATACGGCAAGCGTTCATCCTGATAGTATTTACTTGGTCCTTTTTCAGACTTAAAGGAACTTTGCACAGAGTGTGATCAGCGGAATAAGCGTTGTTGTCCCATCGGCTGACTGTGCCATGTCAGAAAGGAAGATGGCAACAATTGACTCAGCTACTGTAAGAGCCAGTAGAGTGTCCTGCTATGCCTCGCAGCAAAGTGACAGCTCGGCGTGGTCAAAGACCAGCCTGATCTACAGGTTTAGAGTTAATTAACCTTTTTATTTTGCACCTCTACTGGACTTTGCTGACTAGCTCAGGTCCATTGCTTCTCCTTGTTTACTTGTTATAGTACTTCTAGCTACATGATCTTGTTATTGTAAATATACATAAAAGTGTTATTGTAAATATACACAAAACTCTGCTTTTCTCATCCTCAAATAAAAGTTTGTCATGGGCAAGGGAAGCAAAAAGAGGAACACTTTGAGGAGACCAAAAAGAGAAAGCGAGACGGTGATCGCTCCAGAGGAAAAACAAAGAGTGGGTCTTTGCTCGTTGGTGTTTGATGAAAGGACAACCAGGATGCAAGACCCATTCTCTTTTAGCATCATTATTTTAGGACTGGTAAGTTATCATTTTACCTATTGTATAAAGAGGTTTAAATTTTTCAGTTTTGAAGGAGCTAAATGCTAAGCTAAGGGCCGGCTACTCAACACCCTAACGTGTCTCCATCAACATTGTCTCCGCTAAGTCTTTATTGTATCTGTAATTCTATATCCATTGGTTGCGCTGTTCTTTTTACATCTCTCTTTGCAGGTGATGAAGCAGACTGAAGACGTTTTATCATTCTCTCCCTTTTATCTCCTCTTTCTTTCACCTTTTCTCCTTTTTTTTCTTTTCTTGTATTTCTTTTCCTCTTCTACTTTCTCATTGTGGTGTCCATATAACATGAAACACTCCCTGCACAAAGTATAATAAAACTATTTACATGTATAAATCAAGAGGAGCACTATGGCAAAAGCAGTAAGGCTCCACCTGTGAAAGTAAAATCTGTTGGGCTCCTTTTGGCATTAAGAAAACAATTCTTATAGCCACATTGCCAGACAGGACACTATAAAAAAAAGAAACAAAAGTGTTAATCTTTAAAGGCAAGTTAATTTTTTTTCTGATAAATTTAGAACAATTTAAACGTTTTTAAAGTTTATCATCTCATCCATCTATCGATTTTTTCCATACCTGCTTTTCTGTGCAGGTGTTACATTGAGCTGTATCTAATGGGGATCTGCGGCTTGACGTAACACAGGGGGACTGGTAACTTTCTCCATTGGTCAACGGGCAAGAGGCGGGTACATCCTGGACAGGTCCCCAGTCACAGGGCTAAAATTTAACAGTTTTAATAAACTTAAAAAAAAAAGTAAAACAATGCCTTTTATAAACTCGTGAGTCGTGAAAATTCATTGTTGTGCAATAACAGGCAAAGCAGAGAATGATCATTATAATGTGTGATCAGTGTTAAAATAAAATGACATCATCATAGTGTTGGTTATGTGTCTTGGATTGTCCCTCACAAGCATCCCACATTTGGGCATTTGAGATCTGTTCACCATATACAATACATAATTTATGACTGCAATGTAAAACAAAAATCAACATTTATAGTCTATAGATATTTTGTTGGAAGAAGCAGTTTCATTTCTATGTCATTTCTTTACTATAATTATTTTCTTCTCAGTTAGAGCTGTCTAGAGTCCAAATCATAACATTCTTGGATGAAATCTGCCAGGATGTCTGATACTAGCATACTTTGTTTTTCTTACTAACTTAAGTTAGTTTTGTTTCTGCTTTAATGTTCCTCTTGTTGCTTTTTTTCACTGTGGTGTTTTTTGCTTTTTTTTTCACTGTGGTGTTTTCCTGCCAAACTTGTCTATTATTTCTGCAAAACTTTCACGGCAGCCAAAACAATATGTGTGATTTCCTAATATATTCAGCAGTAATTCACTTAGACGGGCACTATTTAAAACTGCTGCCGCTTGTATCCTCGACAGGCAAGAAATTGAATAAAGAGACGTCGCTTGGAGGTATTTACCCTGTCAGCAGTGCTGCTGTATTTCAAACTGTTTCAGAGCAGAAGGGGCGACTGGGTGGTCTACATATCAAACAAGAGAGTAATGAATCTCTTACCTGCAGAGGAGAGGGAGGAAAATGAGAGGATCCATGCGTCACTTACAGGTCATGTGAATATATACGGCCAGACGCAAAGTTATAACCTGGGTTTCTCAACTCTGTCTGCATTACAGAGACGTCTGCAGTTCACCGTGAGAATTAATGCTTAACCCTGGTCTCAGAGGGTGCTGCCCCTGCATTCAGGGCTGGCCATTTATTACGTTTTTTTCATCACTCTGGAACACTGACTGTATAAAGATGGCTGGGCTTTCTGCTCTTAGAAAAAAAACACACGCCACAGCCCATTCTGCATCTTATATTAACCTTTCACAAAGAATTAAACTGGTCTTAGATAGTAATTGAAGCTGGATGGTTCATACCCTGGAGCGATGAAAGGTGGCTTCTTCTGGTCCTGAATGGCATAAAATCGCCTCCTTTGAGGCGAGCTAATAAGATGACACAAAGCCTGGACGTAATCAGTCTTAAATGGTGAATCCTCCAGTAATCAAGGCAACCCAATCAACACTGTCAGGAGAAGACCACACGCTTTAAACAGCCTGATTCAAGTATAGAGTGACACCCTGGATAAGGATGTGCAAAAAGCCTTGAAATAAAGGGGATTTTCCCAAACTTTTTCAATTGATTTTCATTGGTTCCTTAGGCAAGGAAAGTTTATTTATACTATATAGCACTCTTCATACAAAAGACAATCCAAAGTGCTCAAAAGTAAATCCAAAGGGAAAACAAAACCAGAGATATCTGAGAGCCTAATATTTCAAACACTTAAGAGCTGCATAGCAAAAAAACAAAAACAACAAAAAAAAAATTTAAACTGAACTGTAACTTTAAAGGTAAATATAAATGTAATCTTCAATCACTAGTCAGTGATCAGACATATGGGTACATGACCAAATGCCCCAGTAAACAAAAATGTTTTCTGTCCTGCTTTAAAGGAGCAAACCGTTTCTGCACATCTTGGGTCTTTAGGGAGTTTTTTTTTTCAGGGCCAGAGAGCGTAGAAATTAAATGCTGCCCCTCCTCGTTAAGTTCTAGTCCTACGTAAGCAGGTCTCCAAGGAGCTGATGGGTCCACATGGTTTGCAAGTGAAAACCAACACAGAATGTATTTGGTCCCAGGACCATTGAGCGTTTAATAGACTATGAATTTGATAATCTTTCCCCTGATTCACAGAAAACCAGGGCAGTGGTCAAAATACTTGTCTGATACGAACCATTAAAACAACAACAACAAAAAAATGAATAATTAAAGGAGAAAAAGTGCTTTCATAAAACAAAGATGTCCATCGTTTATTTGATATGTACACATGACATGACACAGATGGCTGTGTCTTTTAGCTAACCACATCAGGAAAAGGAGCCCTGAAAGTACATTTTTTTTCACAGACTAATTTCTTGAGTCTTAATAAATCCTCCTTTTCTTACAAAAATATAAAGTTGGTTTTCTAGGGAAAGTACTTTGTTTTTGTTTTGCCCTAAAAGGTAAATGGGGGAAAGAAATGTTAACAATGAGAGGCTTATTTTTCTGTTTGGCCTTGTAATACTTGTTCTGCCACTAGAGACGCTGGGATGGAACCACAGACCTTCACTAACAACTGTGTTGTTCAAATGGATATCCAAAAGAAAGGTAAAAAAAAAAAAACACACACACAAAACAACTGTACTTTTACTCTGAAACTGAAAATGTTTTGCTTCCCATCCAAGAAGCTTTCTCAGTTCAAACTGTTCAAATGGATAGTCAATAGGCTGCTTTCCAAGAACCAATGTTCCTAACTAGATTGTTTTAAAATAAAATAAAATACAAAAATGCACATAAACTGATTATTTGTTGCCATGCTATGCTGTTATCATATCCACCATGTATATTCATGTGCGATATAAAAGTCACTACAGAGATATTTTAAAGACGAATGACTTTTTTCCTAATTGTGTATGAATTTATCGTGTTCGTCTTCGTGTGCACGGGGTCTAAGACTTTCTATTTCTACGCTAAATGAAAGACCATGTTTTTTGGCTCTACATTAGTATCTGTGGGCCTTGGGAACCCATGACTCACGTATTTCCCTTTTGTCCCTCCAAGAAAAACTTGTAGTGGGAACTAACCACTGCATCATTATGTAAACTCTTCTGTTTGACAAATACTCTAGTCCCCATTGGTTTAACTGCCAGAGTTACACCAATGGGTACCTGTAAAAAAACTTGCAGATCTTCACAATCTGAATGCTACAGAAATATAGACCTCAAGAGACTAATGTTCACATGAAGCTTCATAAATCCTGGCCTCCACTAACTTCAGCATATAAAGGGGTCTTTCAAATAGTTAACTCTGTGTCTTGCAAAGGTAATCATAAACCTTTTTTCATTTTGTCATGTTACAAGCAAAAACCTTTAACTATTTGATTTGGGTTTATGCAATAGACAAAAGTAGTCCAAAGTTTGAAAGGAAAGTAAAATTCTAAGTTGTTTTTAAATACTGTATTCAGCATGTGTATTCCACTTCTGCTAGGTGGGTACCCTAAAGAGTAGGCAATTGTCTTAAGTCACCTAATTAGTAAAAGGAGTGCCACTATTTTATGTCCCGTCTATAATAAATTCTCCACATATCTGGCCCTAATGGAAGAAAAAGAAAGCCATGAGATTTCTTATTTGCAGTTTGTAACAGATAATGAAAGGGGCACAGCAAGCATGTGGAAGTTCAAATGAGACCAATATTGAGCTTTCTAGCCGACATTAAAAACACTGAGATGGGAAACGGTGGACATAACTGTGAACAGCCCATCCTCAGTGTAACACGTGGAGGTGGATGCAATGGGGATGAAATTCTTCAGCAGAGACAAGGATGCTAGTCAGAGTTGATGAGAGGATGGAGCTAAATGGGGAACAATTCTGAAAACATGTAAAAGACTTGAGATCGGGACAGAGAGTGGTTCAACATGGAATCATATCTATCACATCAGGAAAATATACAAGGAAGATATATTGCAGTTTGTGGAAAACATTTTGAATCAGTTTCATGGGTATTAATGCTTTTGCAAGACCCCACAAAAAAACAAACAAAAAAAACCCAACCCTTTTTATTTTTTTGGTTAACTTTAACAAATTTTTCATCTGGTGAATTCTTTAAGGATTGCGAACAAGCACGCTTCTGTGTGTTTTTTTGCCAAGCCCGCCTTCAAAACAGCCCTCGTTCATTATGAGCTCTAGCATGCTGTGAGTCTTGTTGAAAATGAAAAACCACATCTCATGCATAAATATCATTTTACCAAAGAGATGCAGCTAACAAAGCTGGCGAAGATTAAAGGGATCCCGTTTTTCCCTCTTCATGTTCCCTTTCAGCTTGCGCCAGCCCTCATAATTACCTGAAATACGCCGTAATTTCACTTTCATTAACTTTTACTTTTCTAGTATTCAAGTCAGACCCCCTCAGCTAACGCGCTTCTCTGTCACAACAATAAGTGCTCAACATGCACACAGACACGGATGGATGAAAATGGCCACAATGTCAGTGGATTGCTACTTTACCCATGACACTGAAAGCCAATGTAACCAACTCACAATGGCAGGATCCATTAGACTTAATGACAAAAGTAACGGCGTTTCAGTTCCCACCTCCTGATCGCAGCTTTTGTTGTGAACTCTTTTTTTTTTTTGTATGAACAATTCAAGGCTCTTTATCCTCAAGAAAAAAAAAAATCAGAATCTCTATAAAGCTGTTGCGAAATGTTGCTGCTAAAGTCTACCTCCCTACTGCTGAGGTTTGGTAAACACAGTCTCACCACCTGTCAAGTGTCGGCGTCTCTCTTTTCATCATTTAGACACAGCTTTGTGAGGGGGGGGGGGTTCTGAGCCATCATCACAATCCGTCCAGGAGGTAAGAAAAAAAGAGTAGTGGGGGGAAGAACTGGGGCTATCCTTGGGAGGCGAGGCCGAATGTGACACAATCTTACAGGCTACAAAGGAGAAGTTATTTTTGTGAGATATAACATTTGCCCATGTCTGTGGAGTCTGCAGAATGCACAGGGAAAAAGACAAGTGTCGCTGCATTCCAGGAAATGCCTCGCCAGTCTACAGGGCTCTCAGCCTACTGAATCCTGGGAAAACATTCCTTCTTTCATGGCATTTTTGTTTCCTAAACTTCTCTTTTCTTTCCACCCTGCCCGTTTGGCACACCTCTGACCCACAGCCTTGTAACTCAGTGTAGTCGCTTTCTCTCTGTATTTATAGTATATGGTGTAATACCCCCCCTCCCCCCACTCCCCCTGCACATAAAATCAAACCTTTCTAACAGACAGGTTGCTTTAGCTCTCTTTAAAATAGTGCAGGGCTTGCTTGTCCTCTTGAACATAAAGCTGAACAAAGAGGGAGGCCAAACAAGCAGGGAAGATACAAAATTATCAAAGGTTAAAAGCAATGCAGGCTTGCACACAGGATAAATATATAGTACTGTAGGACTCGCATTACCCCAGTAAAAAGAATGAAAAAAAAAAACAGAAACCTTGGTGGTAGCTGCAGTTTTCACTGATGTATTCAATGTCTTGCTAAAATATACCTATTTAAACCTTTTCACATTTTCAATATAACCATAAACTTAAATATATTCTGTTGCCATTCTATCTGATAAATCCACACAAACGGCTGCATAATTTTAAAGTCGGAGGAAAATGGCACGTCTTTCTAAACAGAACTCTAGAGTGCTAAAAAGAAAGCCATTGTTGAAAGCAAAGTGCTGTTTGCGGTTTGCTACAAGAATGTCAGAGACGCGGCAAACATGTGACAGAAGGTGCTTCGGTCAGTTGACAGCTTAATTTTTTACATACTCGGAGAGTGCTTTGGCTGGGGAAAAAACTACGCTCCACATTATCTTGAAAACACTATCTCCACTGTGATACATAGTGGTGCCAGCATCATACAATGGCGAATCCTCTAAAAAAAAAAAATTAATTGATGGATGCAAACACTTGATCCTGGAGCTTAAGCTTCTACAACTTTGCTTTACCGACTTTGTGAACGCTTTTAAAAAGCAACTGAAAACATTTTGTTCTACCAGGCTTTGACGTCATAATGCTCTTTTATCCTGGGTTTTATATGATGTATTACTTCAATGTAACAGATGATGTACAACGCTTTGTGACTGACCAGAGCTACAGTGGGCTGGTTTAAATCAAAGCATATTCATATGTTAAAATGGCCTAATCAAAGTCCAGACCTAAATTCAAAGGAAAACTGTAACAAGGTGTTGCGAGAGCCTGGGAAACTTGATATTTGGCATTAGCTTGGAAGATTTGATCTCTGTTAGGTTTTGTCTCTAAAGAGTGTGTGCTTCAAAAATCCAAGTGACACTCCACCAAATCAGTGCAGTGCGAATACCCAAAATCCAGCCTATAAAAATAAAAAGCACTAAATTTGAATTCCGTGAGGCGGTTTGGAAAAGGTCAGAGAGAAACTGTACTGATCTGTGATCCAGATGTTTATATTGGTGGATTATTTTACACTAAAATATCCTCAAATCATTTAAGACATTCTTGCATATCCAAAAATGCAAACATATTTTGTATTTTTTTGTTTTTAATTACAATGATTTCTTTGTTTTTAAATTTTTATCCTACCATTTCTCACAGACTTCATAAGAGTTAGTGCCACACAGTAATGCTTAAAGATGCGCTCACACCAAACACGACTGAGGCGGCCTGAGCGGAGAACGATGCGATCGGCGCGACCCGCATGAAACGAGCGCAGCGAGAACAAAGCAGAATCTGTGGTGACTTTAACAGCAGTTCAAAAATCTGAACTTTGTTTTTTTTTTATCAAATCGTGATGCCTTCACAACCTTCACTGTTGTGACATACTGGTGCTCTGTCTGCCTGGTCTGTTGCTCTGCTCTCTCCCGCTGCTTCTGTCTGAGCTCCATAGCTGGACACAGCCAGCCGCCACATCTGCCCCCTTCATGCTCTTTCTGCCTGGCCTATTGCTCTGACCTCCCACTGTCCTTACCTCTGTTGTACAGGTGATCTGTCCCCTAAGCAGGATAACCGTTCTGGGTTTTGGGTCCTGGACAGACGGAAGCACCGCGGGAAGCAACTGTGATCCAGCCGCAGCTCCTGGACTCCCCGAACTGGGAGCATCTCTGGAGGATCTAATGGACCAGCAGGGATGTTGGCATCATTGTTTGGCTTTCCCGATTAAATACAGCACGGTGATTAGCTTGGTAAAATCTTGACCTAACCTGTTAAATTCAACAAACAAGTGGATAGAAGCGCTGTGTCACTGTTTATGTAGGTGAAATGTACAACGACCAACACAGCACGGTCCTGGGGGAAATTTTTCAAGAATCGTGTTCGGTATGAACGCACCATAATAGCAGCAGGGAGCAAAATTCTGACTGCTGAAGGTGGGGCTTAAAGCCACTCACAGGAGGCGTTCACCAGCCGTCCGGAAACGAACAGGAGTACAGTGGAGCAGAAAGAGATCGGGGTGAGTAAAGTGGTTTGTGGTAGACAATGGATGAAGGATGAAGGAAAATGTCCATTAGAGAGTCCTGGTTGAACCGTAAGGAGAACTCTCGATGGTGGAACACGAGGCAAACCCACCTAGACTCTCTCGTTTGTAAACCTGGGCACAGAAATACAAAGTAGGTTCATCTGGACACCCTTGTCGGAGAGCCTGGACACAGGAGCAAGAGGCGGGTCTGCCTGGACTCCCTTAGAGAGCCTGGGGCCAGAACCTAAGGAGATGTTGAGCTGATCCTGGGGCTCTGTGAGGGTGAGGGGAAATGGCAATGTTGTCTGCAACAAAGCGCAGATGAAGCAGAAGACAGGAGGACTTACCAGGATGGCATGAAGCATCTGCCAGACCGTTGGAGACTGCAGTAGGGTGGTCAGGCTGATCCTCAAAGGTATGAGCTGAGGCGTTGATCAGACCCTCAGTGGCAGGAGATAAGGCATTTAGCTTAATGGGGCATCTGGGGTGTGCTGAGGCTGAGAAGTTTGTAGGACCCTTGTAGACTGTGGTGAGCGACCTTCCATGAT
Source organism: Fundulus heteroclitus (assembly GCF_011125445.2). Taxonomy (NCBI): domain Eukaryota; kingdom Metazoa; phylum Chordata; class Actinopteri; order Cyprinodontiformes; family Fundulidae; genus Fundulus; species Fundulus heteroclitus. The sequence continues at coordinate 15,871,316 of NC_046375.1, read as the reverse complement.
TAATGGGGCCATGGCAGGCTTGAGCAGCGACTGATGAAAAGGTTGGCCTCAACTATATCCAGCCACCGCTGTATCATAATTTTAACCAATCTCTAATTTTTTCATACAGTTCAGAAAAGCAACGTAGATGTCTGACAAGTGGAAGCCAGGGAAATCTGAGACACATGGTCTTGGTCAGAACAAGGCAGGCAGGCAAGAAAAAAAATTCTGTACATTCACAAGTTTTAAGACTGTCAATAATCTGGCGCTGTTCTCTTCTTTTGTTTAATGACGGTTGGCGAAAATTTTTTTGTTGCATTTCCGCCACCAACCAGTAAGGAGTATGGGTCAGGATGAACTTCCTGATAAAAAAAATATATATATTATTATATTCTGTTCACTAATCCAGTTATTATTAAGAAATGGAAATCTTACAGCACACATCAGTTGGACTTTTCCTTAAAACAGGTTGTATTGTTGTACTGTTTCTTTTCATGTTCGATACTTATTGATTCTGTTCTTTCTGTTGTTTCCTACAGTCATACATACTCTATTGTTTCACTCTCCCCAGAGTTCACATCTTCCTGTTTCATATTTCCCCATTTTGTGTAATGTGGAATTGAGCCCTGCATATCCCAGCTGTAGTCTAGTTATTATTTATTCCTGTATTCTGTTTCTTCCAGCACTTCTTCTAGTTTCTCCAACCTTCCTTTGTATTCTACAGAACTATCTTCCTTTCATATCTTCTTCCCACTGTTTTTGCCATTTTTCTTGAATTTTCCTGAGTTACTATCATATCATAACCTCGCCAGTTTGTCAATTCTTTTGCCTCTATATCTGTCATTTGGTTTCCTTTCACCCTAATGTACAGGAACCCATAGAAAAACCGCTGCGAACCCCATCATCTGAATACGATTTAATGTTTGTTGGATTATAATAGAATCAGAAGCTTATTTCACAAAAGCCGAATTTGGAAATCAAGGATAAGCGCTAAATCCAGGCTTGAACATAGCACGATCATTGCGTTCCGGCTTTATCCTGTTTCACAAAACCCAATTCAGGTTCAGGAAGTGCCAATATGGCCCTGTCTCAATACTCACATTAAACCCTACGCACTTCTATGAAGTGTGCACCTGGTGGAGGTGCACTTTATGGCTCGAGTGCGCAGGTTACAAGCATGCAAAATATGGAGAATTGGGACATATGGGGTCATATCATGTACTTGCGCCTCTGTGTCATAACTGTGACATACCAGAAATGGCGGGACTGTTACTGTTTTTGCCATCTTTACTGCTAAAAAGTATTAAAATTGCAACATGCAATTGTCTTGAGGGGAATAAAGTGCAGAAAATGAAATTTGAGAGGATTAAGCATAGCAGAGTGGCAGGTATTGCTACAAATAGAATGGAAAATAATATTGTTAAATATAAAATAACAAAGATATTTTATGTGACTTGATGTGACTTTTTTGTTACAGAAAATAGACATTTTATATTTTTCATAACAATTTCTTCATTGTATCTTTTACAACTTCATCAACAGCTGCTGTGTGGTAAAAAAAAACAAAAAAACATCACACACAGGAAACATAACTGGTTGCTTTCTTGTTCAGAAACACATTTCCAGATAAAACAAAGTCAATAAATAGACATGCAAAACATGACTTGGTGCTTTCAGAAAATTTAAAGTGCAAATACATCAAACAAATCCAACAAAGCAGAAATTAAACCAGCTGCTACTGTTTGAGGAAATTTCGGTTTTATAAGTTAAAATAACTATCATGTTTGTTTTAAGAAACAAAAACAGGTGGTTAGTCATTTATTTAAGGTGGCAGTTTGATTTTAGGTCTTTTTAGATACAATAATCACATTCAGCAATGGATTGTGGGTAATAGACTTCGGTGAAGCCTGCATCAATGTGGACTTTGCCAAAGTGTGGACTGAGGGCGCAAGGGGAGTATGGTGAAATAAAACTCTGGAGAATCGGGACACACTCACGCTCTCAGGGGAAAGCACATTTGAGTGGGACAAGGGTGAAAGTGTGAGCATTGGGACACGGTCCAAATAGTTTCACTTGACTCATATGTTCATATGTACAATTACACACCTATAGGCCCCATGCCCATGGAGACCAGATTAGGTGTATGTGCAAAGGTGTTTTGTCGTTTAGACCATGCGTCCACATGGATGTGGCATTTTGGGAGACTATAAATGATCATTTTTAAAACGTGTTCCAGAGTGGATCAACTTCAAAACTCTGGTCTCATTTTTCCATAAGTACATGCAAACCTGCCACGGTGGTGTGCTTACTTCACGAGTTGTCTGTGTATGCTCAGTGTTTTTTTTTTTTTTGCATGTATTTTTGTTGGCAATGTCACAGCGCCACCAATGGGCTTGGCATACCTACTACACCCTTTTCAGTTGTGCTGCGTCCTCTCATGTGGATGCACATTTTTTAATCGTTTAAATTTAATTTACAGTGTTCGTCTCCAAGTAGAGCAGACTATTATTTTTGCTCAACTTGCCTTTCATGTTTATTTTTATTGACAGAGGAAATAAAACACTGCACATGCATAGCAGGGGATAAAACAAGGAAGCAGCTAATGGCTATTAGCATTTCCCTGTGAAACGATAAAGAAAGGTCCAAGATCCAGTGAAAAAAGTGCAAAAAAAAAAAAAACTATTCCAAGAGTGAAAAGACTGCAGTGTCGCTGGGAATACAGTATGAACGTTGGTGTTCACTGAAGCAGAAACTAAACCTGCCGATTGCTGAGATGTGACCGCAGAGTTGATTGATGTCAGTAAATTTTCTGATATGTGGCTCTTTAAGTTGCTGTAGATCGGTGAATTTAATTAATACCGGTTGGTCTTCAATCACGCTGAGCTGCTGCTTTACTGCAAGGCATTGCAGAGGGTCAGGCTCGTTATTTACAAGTGATTTATTAATTAAGCAAACTGCTATTATGATAGTTCTGCGATACTGCCAGTAGATGGTGCTACATCTGTTTATATCTGGTCATCGCGCCCGGTGCTGGGTCTATTTTCATTCACAAAATGGACCATCAAAACATTATCAGGATAGAAGCTTGGTGAATAAAACTTTATTTTATCATTATGATGTTGTTATTGTCAAATTACATCTTTTAATTCATAACACATTGCGTTTTTTTTTATTCAAAAATAAATTCAGGTATAGGTCCTTTAAGCGTGGACTATACAATTTTTGTATAATTGAAGTTAGGTCTATTTAAGAAAGTTAGCGTTCACCTGCTTTATCTCTCCAAAACCTAGTTTAATGTAAATCTGGGATCCCTGTCCCATTAAAAGATCCAGTTTATCTTCCTAAGTTGGAGAGCCTCACCTTGACTTCTCCAAACATTCTTCTTGTCACTGTGGCCTAATAGCTGCGTCTTTATCTCCTCGGACTACAACATCTTTCAAAATGTTTGACGTGTCAACAGAGGAAGCTGCAAATTTCAATCAGTGTAGACACACTTTTGCCTTTCTTTTAACACTTAATTAAAGTGTCTGTTGTATAATCATGTCACCCCCTAAAAGAATTGATCCAATACATGACTAAAAGCCCAAAATCAAAATGACAATCTTGCAGACGATGGATCTATGTACACATCTGACTGCAATGAAAAGTAGATACATTAACATTACATTTTTCTTTTAACATATTGGAGCTCGTCTGCAGCTGAATGTCACGGAAAAAACAACAACAATGGTTTCTTTTCAACGCTTCCTCTTTAACTGACAAACACATTCTCATGTCCTTTGTGGCTTTACCAACCGCCATATGGCTCCATAGCTATCAGGTAGTTCAGCTGTTTAGCAGACAGAAGCTTGTGGAGCAGGTTAAACACCTGGCAAACAGCAGTGCAGGCGGAGGCGCACAACGGGGGACTCACAATGACTGAAAGATTGTTTGTGAGTGTTGAAGGACAGGGCTGAAGTAAGCAGCAAAGAGAGGGAAAGTGGCAGAGAAGGGAAGAGAACAGTGCTGATCTGCCAAATCGATATGTACAGCTAGGGATATGTTTTTATTCATAATTCTTCTAGTACCGCTGTAGAAACAAATGTGTCAGTCTGTTTGTTTGTATGTTTGTTTCCATGGAGGGCAATGAATATATAGAGTATGGGATATAAAAGGACAGAGAATCGGGGAGGAATTTAAAGTCTGTGTAATGAAATCAAGTGGAGAAGAAGTTTGTGTGCTTCCATGAAGGAACTACACCCACAGGAATGCAAATGTGTGTGCACCATTGGTTCTCTCTTCTCCTGCAATCAGAGATTCATTGATGTCAACCTCCACAGCTGAATGAAGAAAATTACCTGCTTCACCAGCAATTGTTATCTGCACTGACGCCATCTTTGAGCTCTGGAAAACCTCCACACCTGACCAACTCTGCCAAGGGGAGTGGGTGAGGGGAGGGAGGGGGCTTTGACTAAACTCCGAGTGGGGACAAAGAGGAGATTGGACGATTTTGGATACTGATGTGCGTGGTTCTAATGTAGGTACAGATTTCTGCAAAACGTTGATCAACATTCATGGTACTGACAAAGCAGGAGAAACACGAAAATCGTCTCAAACATTAAGTAAGCTAACACATCGTACATACACTTCAGTATTTTCCAAAGTTAAAGCAAAACCATCTGAAGCGCAGTAAGGAATATGAGCTTTCATATAGCTGCCAAATTTTCTTTACTCTCGTCATTGTGTAAATCAATGTTGAATAGCAGGAAATGTAGGACTCTAAAGCCAGTTAGTGGAAACTGCTAAGTGCATTTATAAAAAAAAAAAGAAACTACAATGGTCCTGTCAATACTAAGGAATTTCAATTTAGTTTGCTGTGCGGTTTAATTAGATGGACACCAAGCTTAACTTGTGGAGGGTTTCTCAAGTGTATATCTTTGCTTGTTGTCATTTTGTAAGCTTTACCTGAAGAATTAGTTATGGACGATAAATATATACGTTATTTACTTACCACTAAGGTGATGGGTGCCAAAATACGTCCTTTGTTACTTTTGGGAGTAAACCTTTTTTAAAGACCAACCAAGACACCCAAGTTGCTTTGGAATTAAAATTGCAGCAGCCTCTTTGACTTTGGGCCTCCTTTGGTTGACTCAATATTGGAAAGTTTATTTGGGTCGTGTTTACCTGTAGGAAGCCATGACTCTGTGATCAAGGCTTGTTTTTTTTTCAGAAAAACTCAAAAGGAAAAGAAAATTTACCACTGCAATATGTTTGAAGGAAGAAGTGTCAGCATTTGGTGCTAAATTCTGAGACATTTAATCAAACAGTCACACTCAGGACTTTTTTTTTTATTAAATGTACGCACCAAAATAACAGCACAGAGTGCACAACCGGGCTAGGAGCCCAACACTTTGGGAGAATAATGAGCGATGCTTAAAACAGCAACCAATCATATCCCAACTACATTTTGAGATGAAAATTGGCCGATTAAGGCTTCATAAGCTCAAATGACACACTGCACGGTGTTGTATGAAAAACCTAGTAAGTTGAGAAAGCATTGATTTCTCACTGAGCTACTTTTGGCATGGTAGCTTGTTGTAAGATTAAATGGACATGAAGCAACAGTTGTTTTGTTTATTCCTGTGCCTATGGATGTCTCCATAGGATAAGCTGTCCTACGGGTTCACAGCATCTTTCCTAAAGCGTCTGTAACTCTGCTGTAGCTAACTACCAAACTAGCGGCAGCCCAAGACTCCAGGAATTTTAATGGAAATGACTATACTTGAATTGTTTGAAAGGTTTTCAAATCACCTGGCCAGAATTTCTTTCAAATATTTTTTTCTTCCAGATAACCAGCCATACTGTAACCACACAAATAATCCATGTCAGATTCAGCAGGAACTAAAGAGCCATTAGATGTTTTTGTTTCCAGGGGAGTCATGCCAGAGGAAAATGAAGCAATCAGTTTCCATAGAAATGGTGGAGGACGAGCAGGGGGAAGCAGAAGAGTTTAGTTTTGAGAGTGTCACTTATGGGCTTTGATGATGATAAGGGCTGCTGCTGGTGTAAACAACCTCGGAGAGGATCGACTTGTACTCACTTATGTCCCTTTAGCTCTAACTCTTTTTCTCCTCCTCCTTCTTACTTAGTCTACCCAAAACAACATGAGCCTACCGTCTGTGTGCTCTCCTTCCCACTCCTCACCCCAAAAACACACAGGAGCACACGCACCAGTCACCCCTGCATGGCTACCAGCTACTCAGCCCCTGCAGATGACTGACTGGCCTCCTGAAGGGTGGTGTGGATTGCTGTAACCATGGCAATGCCCTGACACAGACATCCCTGTCTGTGAAGGGTGGCTATTTGGTAATGTGTGTGTGTGTGTGTGTGTGTGTGTGTCTGTATAGCAAACAGGCTTAAATCGGAGGCAACCGGACTTTTGTCCGCCTAGGTGCGGCTAAGAGGATGGGCCTCCATGTGCTTAAAAAGAGTAGCGCACCAACTGCAGGTTGCTCAGATGCGAGGCACCATAATTGTCAAAGACTCCTTGATAGGTGTTGAAACGTTTTCAGAAATAACTCAATGAAAGTCTGGTTGCCCCCACTTTAAGCCTATTTGCTGTTGCATATGTATATATATATATATATATATATATTATATATATATATATATATATATATGTATATATATATATATATATATATATATGTATATATATATGTATATATATATATATATATATTCTAGAAATGGCTGTGACATTTCCAGAGTGCTCATGGCAGTGAAAAAATGTCAGGCTGCCATTGTGGTGAGGTCATCAAGGATAACTGAGTGAATGATTCTTTCACTTTAGCTGGTCTTGGAAGGAAAAGGTAGATGACGAGGGCTGGTGGTGGACAACAACAATCAGCCATAAAGCTTTTAAAGCCCACCGGAATGGCAAAGAAAGGAAAGAAAACAGATCATATAGAGAGGGCAAGAAACACAAAAGACAACGAAGATATAATACACTATTAACGAAAGGTTTGATGTTGATCAAGACAGCTGAATGTGATAAGGACTGTCTATCTATCTATCTATCTATCTATCTATCTATCTATCTATCTATCTATCTATCTATCTATCTATCTATCTATCTATCTATCTATCTATCTATCTATCTATCTATCTATCTATCTATCTATCTATCTATCTATCTATCTGATAGAGAAAGTGACAGCTGAGGGAGTTGCTGTGTATAACTGGGGGTGGAACAGATGAGACAGAATAAGTGACAGGGAAAAAAAGAGAGCATGTTGAGCTGAAAACTTAACTAAAAGGAGATCCTTAGAGAACAAAAATCAGACATCAGGGCTTTTTTTGGCTGATCAAGACGCTGACAGAGATATTTTTGTTTGTGTTGTGGCGTTTCCCTATGTGCATGACAAAGTGGGTAAAGCACTGTCTGTGTTTTTGTTCTAGGCCATTATCAGTGCAACTAAAATGTTTAACTGAATTTTTCTCTTGTATGAAAATAAACAGATATCCACAGGTCATGTGGGAGAATATGTTGAAAGGGCAACTATTCGCTGTAAACACTTTATGGAACACTTTATGGAAGAGTGGCAAAAAGAACCTCAATGTTCAAAGAAACCCAGAGGACATCCCATTTCTGGCTTGCTACGAGCAGCGTAAGAGACAGAGCAACCTGGTCACCCTGAACATACCATCACCATGGAAACACGGTAGTGTCAGCATCATGCTGTGGAGATTCTTTCCTCCTTAGAGAGAGAGAGAAAAGTTGGACAGGAAAGGGGATGAAACGAAATACAAGCTAATCTTAGCAGAGAACCTGAGGTGGCAGAAGACGTGAGACTGTGATGCTTGAGAAATTCGAAGCATTGTGTGCTAAAACCACCAGGCTGCCAGAAATATTAGTAGGGCAAACTTACATCTTGGTAAACAAATAATTAGGATCCTTCATTTACATCAAATCGTAATAATGTATTTGAATGGACCAGTCTAAGTTCTAACCGAATCTTAACCAGAATCTGTGACAAAATTTAAATACTGATATTATCAGACATTATTCATGTAATCTAAAAGTGCCTGTCCTTTTTTTGTTTTATTTGTTTGAAGAACTGGTCAAAACTTACCTCTCTAAATGTGCAAAGCTGGAAAACAATGCTGCAGCAGACCTGCAGATGTATTTTCAGTTAAATATCACAAAGATGTCACCTGACTGCAGATGTACATCAAATCATTTAGTTTCTACATACAAAAACATTTGAAAACCATGCATCCTTTCCTTTCCAATTCACAATTTAGGTTGGCCACTTGCATAGAAGACCAATAAAAAATGTATGTATTTGACTGCAATATGACAATATATGAAAATCTTCTAAGGATTAAAAAAGTACAACAAACTGAGCAAAGGAAGTACAATCAGACCGAAGTATGTAATTCTCGTGAAACAGCTGGTTTATTTTTAGTGGCCTTGTTTACTGTTTCCTTTCAGTCATGGAAATTTTAAGAACACAATTGAATTTTATTGATGACAGGGTCAGGGCAAACCTTGGCAGACTTACAAAACACAAGAATCAGTCAAAAAATGTCTGCTTGTGCACAGCATATATGATAATAAAAGCAAAAAAATAAATATTAGGAACATGTCTCTCTACACAATGCTAAAGGAGGAAATAAGAAACTTGAGCACTTGTCCTTTCGCTCTGTGTTGTTTCCCACATACCCCATTAACACTTACCTTCTCCTTTGCTCCTTAAACACATGGAACTTAACCCACATCTTTGTTAAAAAAAAAAACAAAAAAAACAAAACTACGTTTATAATATCTCTGTGAGCGTTTTTTTTATCGCTTTAATACCATAAGATATTCATCAGGTGCTGAAATGTGCTTTAGAAACCAGGCAGGCACAGAATAACACCTCTTTGTGAGCAGGGCTGTGGGGGATGATTACGAATCTATGCGACTGAATTAGAGTTTTGCTGTGATACATTCCCTCTGCATTGTGGACAATATAATCCCTTTATAACTTTTCAGTCATTTTAAATTAAAATACTTCTTATCATTGATAACATTTTACTCCTTAGACTTTGGTGATGGAGTGACAACATAACAAAACAAACCCTTCTGGGTAGTCGAAGGTGGAGAGCGTACATGGCTAGCTTGAAGTTTATTTATTTAACTCTTATGAAAAGGTTGTGTCTGTGCTGATTGACTTCCTTAAGGAGTTTTGATCTGTATGACCAGCTGAGCGTTGTTTGTTAAGAGATCAGTGTCCATCAGTGCATGTTCAGCTGTCAGCTTGTTTTCCCAGAGCTTCCTGCAGCGTTGCTGTTGATGTGTTTTGCCTGTGACCTCTCAGCACTCTTCCATCTTTTTTTTTTGAGCGTCATCTCCTTGTATTTTTGTCCGTGTCAGAGTCTGGGTCACTGTGACCGCTTTGCTTCTCTCGTCAGTGTTGTCACTGCGCGCCCGTTCCCTCGCCGGCTGACTAAGCATGTCTGTTCATGTCTGTTTGATACTAGATTTCTGGGCATTGCTCCAGGCAGTTAAGTTGTCACAAATGTCACTGTCACTGTCATTTGGTCATTTTCAGTGACTCTGGTTCCTCTGTACTGTGAAAGTCTCACATAAGCTGCTGACTTCAGTCACTTTAATCTCTTTTTGTGCATTTATTTAGCATTACTTTAAAAGACATGAGAAAGATTTGCACAGGGTGCTGTCAAATAAAAGGTCGAGGCGACTTGTTTACCTTTGCACATGGGTATCTGTTTCAGTTTGTCTTCAGTTTCTCGTTGTTTTATTTTATGGATCAGGCCAAACTTTTAGATAATTTTAAAGTGGAAAGAAAATGATGCATCCTATTATTGATTTATTTTTTTGCAAATTAAAACTAGATGTTTTTGTCTGACAAGCAACATACTGTGTGGTCTCCAAATAACATGTTTTTGAAAGACATAATAAAAAAGTTAATTATCTGACCTGATTGTCTCTGACAATTTCTCTGTTTTGTTTATTCATTTATTTTATAAATCATCATTTATCGTGCTGTGTATTTAGCAGGCTTTGTAGACTGCCTTAATCTCCCCAAAGGTCTGTCAGCCTCAGGCGTAACCTATTGAGTTTTGTTTTAATTTTTACTTCTTCTTTTTGGGAGATTATGACCAAAACTGTGTTTTTCACACATTTTGATGGTGACAAGCTGACATCCCTATCACCTAAGATTATACCATGCAAAAGTTACTTGTTGTTACAACTTTCTGATGCAGAGCACATTTCATTTGGGTGCAAGTTGTTTGTTTAAAGTAACATCTTTTGTTCTGAACTCTCATTAACTTGGGGAGCTTAAGAGTATTTTTTCTACTGCTGCCATGATGCTCTCTCACTTTGTAGCACCCACCACACCCCAAATTTACAATAAATATGATAGGATAGAATTAGACAAACTTTAGTTTGTATCCATTCATTCTTTTCCCATTTTTTCCTTAATATTAGTCAACTTAGAAGAATTTCTTGTCTGTCCTTTCTTAGATAGAAGTGACTTCCCTTTTTAGCAGCCATTTCCCGAACAGCAGCATATGCAAACCACTCAGATCCACGTGCTGTTGATGTGGGGCAAGCTCTGCGCTGGTGGCTACGGGATTCAGTGGGGGTCTGCTCCAGAAGCGAGGTCGCCTTCTTTCACTTGGTGTACTCAGTTTCCGTTGGAGATTACAAACATTGCAAAAACACTATACTGGCATAAGTCACAGTGCCATAAAGCAGGTTGCTCTGAGTGACGAATCCACTTGTGTAACCCTAGCCTAGAGTGCATTGAGTCAAGTGTAAAGTTTTGTGTAAAGGAGATTATGTAGTGAAGGTGATTTTTTTTTTTCAGCCAACCAAGACATTTTTGGACAAATTGCTGGTTCTAACCTCACCAGTGTGGGGATGGCCCGTTTCTGTTCCTACATGATTGTGCACTAGACCAGGGGTCTTCAACCCTGGTCCTCAGGACCCAGTGCCCTGCATGTTTTACATGTTCCCCTGTCCCTACATGCCTGACCTAAATAAATGGGTGATTATCAGGCCTCTGGTGGCTCCTGGGAGGTCATGGAATGATTTTATTCAGCTGTGGTTGAGCAGAGACACATCTACACAGGTCCTGAGGACCAGGGTTGAAGACCTCTGCACTAGACCACAAAGCAAGTTCATTAACGACAATAATGAGTGAGTTTTGCTTAGAAGAACTTGATTAGCTTGCACAGAAACCTGACCTTAACCCAAAAGAACATCTAAAGGATAAATTAGAGCAGAGACTGGGAAGCAGATCTTATCATCTAACATGCGTCTGAGATCATCAAAAGCTTTTGGAGGTCATGGTAGCAAATTCCCATAAACACAGTAATAAACTTTGTGGAAAGTCTACTCAGAAGATCAGAAGCTATTCAACCTGCAGAGGTTGGGTCCACATTTCATTAAAAATAATAGAATATCGTTCAAGCTTATATTTGTGAAGGCAGATGAGTGAATATTACTTCTGACAATACAGTGCGTCAAGACAAACATCTTCAGCACATCTCTTTAAGACCAATTTTCTGTTTCAGCTTCCCTCTTTCACAGCTTTCGAATATGATTTAACTAAAATGAAGTGAGCTCCTAATTTTGCACCATGAAAAAATTAAGTGTAAATAGACTTTTGTTATGAAGTAAACTTTTTACACTAATAGCTTTCATAATAAACGATGCGTCTATTTGTTTTACACAATGTTGAATGAAGCCACAAAGTTTACAAAGCACAGCAGATGAACCACTAGAAAAAAGGTGGCCATGACTCTGCATCTATTACAGAGTAAATAATACCCATTGGTTGCTTTTGGAGGAAAATATGCAGCTGAAAGTTTAAAAACCTCCACTTTGTGTCTAATGAAGCGGTACTTCACTTTAGAGTCTTGCTCTCATGTATTCTCTTGGCAAATTAGAAATGGAACGAGTCAGATAAAAATACGGAGCTTAATGTGAAAATAATGCTTGTAACCTTGCAAGATTTCTCAAAATCAAAGAAAATCTCAGAATACACTGTAGACATGGGATGCTTTACTCACCCTGTTCTGACAAATCCATGATTAAAAGCCAAAGAAAAAACAAAGACTCTGATTTTAGGCTGTTTTAAGAAGCATGAAAGAGCATTTAATTAAGAAATAAAAAAAGAAAAGTTTTTTAGGTGGTTAGAAATGAAAACTTTTCTCGCGGTCGCCTTTGTCTATTTTGAGTGATTAAGTGTGATCTATATTCATACTCTATGAATCACATCACTCTCATCTTTCTTTCAAGTAATGAATGTTTGCATATATATATATATATATATATATATATATATATATATATATATATGTATATATATATATATATATATATATATATATATATGTATATATATATGTATATATATATAAATTATGCCTCGTTTGTGAAGATAAATGTGAATAGCCTCAGCCTCCAGTGCAGCCCCTGATTAACAACATTTTCTTTGCACCCACACTCCTTGCTCCTCCGCCTCCTGTGGTTCATATCCTTGTTTGCAGGTTGATTTATATGGCAATCCCCTGTAAATCAATTCATGTTCGCATTTCAAGCATAGTCTTAGCCACCTGTCAGTCATACTACTAGAACGGCTCCAGCCCTCCCTGTTTAGGCTTTGGTTTGTGGGAGAGATGCAGCCAATCAGAGGGTGTTAATCCCAAATGATCCAGATATTAGGGGATTGAAACTAGATTCTCCCACCAATTTTAACAAATGTGACTCAGTAATAGTAAATAAATAAATAAAAAATAGGAATGTGCAGATTTACAAGAGGAGAAAATATTAGACAGGAGGGAGAAAAAAAAGGCAGACTTTGGCTTGTGTTGTTCTTGCCAAATAATGTGTTGATTGAGTTTGAAAACTCTAATTGAGTTCAGCCAGATTAATGTCGCTCTCTCCTTCTGTTAATTAAACTGACATCTGTGCTATCTGTGTACTCGATGCGAAAACATATTTTTCCTCTAATGGTGAAGCCCTTTCCAATAGCTTGCTAATGGACGACATAGGGACCTGCAAGTGGATGAATTTAGATGGACTATCTCTTCTGCTTTCTACTTCTATTTGCAAGCAGTAAACAGGGTCTGCCTGAGGATTATTGGTCTGATTACAGCCTGATTGAGTCTATGCCTGTTACTTTGTATACAATCAGCACGGCAGTGGACACAATAATACAAAAGCTTTCAACCAATTTGTTAACCCTATTTCATTGCCAAAGCGACAAAGGACGTAAACAAGCGAGGTTGTTTTATATTGTTGGTGGGCTAATTTCTGTGATTGCAAAAGATAGGAAGCTCAGAAAAAGCAAACATCCATTCAGGAACCGCAAGACATTTTAAAGTACTAAACACTTTAGTCAGAACTATTGGAATACCAGGTAAAAAGGATTAATTCTCATTTTGGAAGTACATTTTTGTGCTCGCTTTAATCTTTGAAGCCAAAACAAATAAAATAAAAAATACTGTTATTTAGCCAGTAAAAAAAAATTGTGGCTTTGCCTTAGTCTTCGTTACTCACTCACTTAGTTTATCAGAGGAAAGTTTTTAGTCTGACCAACCAGAAACTGTGGATGCGTGTGTGTGTGTGTGTGTGTGTGTGTGTGTGTGTGTGTGTGTGTGTGTGTGTGTGTGTCTGTGTAATGTAGGAAGGAAGTAGGAAGCAATGCTAAAAATCAGTCAGTTTCATAATCTTAGCCAAAATCAAAACTAATCTAATATAATACTAATAATACTAACTTTTATTTAACTAGATAAAACCTCATTGATATCTAAAATCTTTTTTGAGAGGGACCTGGGCAGATAGCGACACCATATACAAGTTATATAATCTAGAAAATGATTAACAGTGAAAACAAACACTCAAATTACAAAGATTTAACTAATTAAAAATCGAATAAATTCCAAGGTTATGGGTTTTTCAGATGCAGAAATGAGAAGAATTTGTCCTTATAGGACCTAAATCTGAATTCTGATGCCTAACATTAGTTTTGGGAGAAAACGTGGGAGAAGCAGCAGATGAAATCAAACGTCATGGGACGGCCTTTGTGATCAGTGGACTTCAGCACCAGACTGCCGCAACAGAAGAAAGAGCAGAGTGCCCTACTTGAGGTTGTTGGGTTCGTGAACGTCATCTTAGCAGAAGCATCGACCCCCACGGCAGACTATCTAGGCAGGAGCTGATTGACCAATCCCACGCAGACTTGGAGAAAAACTGCTGGCCGATTTAAATGGACAGATAAGAATAAATGCGGAATTTTCTATCAATCCGTCTTCTAAATATTATTTCCTTTGGACATTAGACATACTCTTAGCTCCACAACTATTAAAAAAAAACACCAAATAATCACTTTAGCCAAATTATCTAACTAATATTTGCACATTTAATTTTACTTTCATTGAAAAAAAAAAACTTGAAATGCTGTGAATATCAGGTTATTAACGTGATTATTTAATGTGTTTTATTTGCATATGTTCTTAGTTTGTGCGTTTTCTATTTTTGATTTTCCTTTAAACACTACGTGCAAACCGAGGTGTCCCATATCCTGATTCTCTGGGACGTATTTTACTGCTGCACATTATTCACTAGGTCCCCACATCAAAACCTAATTTGCACACTTTTAAGAACAAAAAAATGCTGTTTTGAAGGTGGCATTACCTGCTTTTATTTCGAAATGTTAATTGCAAGTGGAAAAATTCCCTCTTGGTTTTATGCAGCAAAGTTTGAATTTATAATTAACTTAATTAATTTACTTCAAAGCTTTCTGGATTTCTCAGTAAAGAAAATAAAAAAATGTTTAAATTGGTAAACATTTTACCTGGCTTCCCAGTATCCAATAAGCACTTAAATAACGTGACAATAGCAACCCAGCAAGGTAGACTCATGGTTTGATATCTTGGGTCGCCGATAGCTTGGGTAAGAGTTGCTTCGACTGGATCTATGATTCTACGAGGTCGTCTGGAGTGACCTGGGCAGAGGCAGTTCTGTTGCTTAAAGTTTACATCAGAGGTGTACCGGCTTTGCAACAATGTGAGGGAAGGAGAGAGTTAGTACGCTGGGTCTAAACGGAAGCGAATCACGGGTATCAAGGAAACAATAAGCCTGTGATGTTTTCAAAGTGGAATGCCACCATTTCCTGCAATACAACAAAACACATCAATATGTAATTTTAAGACAATGTACCTAAGTATGCACCTCTGCGTCTATCGGGGTGGGCGTGTTTGAACCTTTCCAAGCGGATTCTTTAAACAAATGTACTCTCAAGTCTCGGATGACGGAGAGGATGATGACTGTAATCAAGCCGCTGCCTTTCCATCACGCGGGGCTCTAAAGCAGCGCTGACATTTCCAAAGGTGTGCGCTAGATGGAATATTAAAACTCTGTGTCACGCCAACTCTTTTAATGGCTTGTCTTGTTGCCTTAAAAGCCGCCTGACATTTTCTGCCGGGGGTCCTCGGAGATTTAATGCAGCTTTTAAAAGTTTTTGCCGAGGTTTAATCCATTGTTTTGTATTTCTCCCAGCTCTGTGTTATTTGTGTTTTCAAAATCCTCTTTTGTTGGACAGATCTTGTGAAATGAGCTCCTTCTGAGTGAGACAAATGCATGCCATCTTTTGGTACTGAGGATAACAAAATGAAAGGAACAGAAAATAGGAAGGTTATCTTTCTAATACTGCTTTCTTTCTAATGAGGCCTGTGCTGAAATTTAATAGATAAAATAAAAATGCCACCTCCACCTCATGCTGACCAGAATAAATCCGAGTTAACAGCTCCGTTCCTCATCAGATTTAAAAAGCTCTTGGTAATTTGAGTTCATAGTATGTCTGATCACTCTTTGCTCCTCATTAAAGTTTTTCTTTCTTTCCTTTCTAGAGTAGCTGTTGTCCTCTCTCCTTTTTCTCGCTTGCTAAGGACCATCCAGACACAGGAGACACGTGCACAATCAATTGTCTGATTAATAGTGGAGACAAACACAATTAAAAATTGATCTGTAGCTCAATTATTGACCGAATGTAAATAATTAACCAAGGTTTTAGTGTCTTGCATGCAGGAGTCTGTTGTTGTGTCCAGCTGTGGGATTCTGGGGTTAAGAAACTTGTCTGCATTCTTATTTATTTTAGAGGCCATTGTGTCTTCTTTGGAAGGAACTGCACAGATACGCGTCTGCATCTTTATTATATCATTAAATTATTAAACCTTTATTTATACAGGTAGTCTCATTCAGACCCAAGTTCTAATTTACAACAGAGATCTGAGCTGCACACTAAAAGCTGTAGGTCTTTTCCTGTGGGAGCGCTTCCATGATGCTTTCAGTGTGTTTGTGTCGGGGTGGGGAGGAAAAAAGAATTGAAGATGCCAGACTATTAAGAATACAAAACATGATAACAAATAGATGAATACATAAACACATTAAAATAGGGTTTCAACCCCACATCTTCAAGTTTATATGGACGACCATCTTTATTTTGTTCAAACACATAGTACAACATATCACGGTTGCCTACTGTGTTATAAGATTACTTTTATTTGTAGTGCTATAAGTAGCATTGGTGAAATTTAAAAACAGTAAATTGTGTTAAAATTTAAATATATAAAGTATGTAATGAAAAATAAAGCTATACTAATATACAGCAACTGAGTAAAAAGAAACTAATCAGTAAAACTCCATTGGGATCCCTCTGAGTGGTGTTGCAATAGTCGGAGAGATACTGAATCCATCTGCTGTCTAAATTCTGGCATTTGTGTTGCAGCTGGTTAGCAGATGGCTGATGGAGACTTCAGCCACATTTTGGACATCTAGGAAGATGTGAAGGAGGGAAGCTGGCGCGCTGCAGACAGATGCAAATGTAGCATGACAGAACAGCGTTACGTGTCTGAGAACAGGGAGCAGGCAATGGTTGTTTCAGAGAACCTGGAAACAAACACCACTGGACAGCAGCTATATGACCACGTGGAAATGAAGTGATTTAAACAGTTTGAGTAAGCTTGGGTGAAGAAAAGAAGGAAAAGAAAACCACACTTTCAGGACTTAAGGTATCATGTAACTATGTTGGTGTTTATTGTAAAAGATTACGTCCATATGTTTTAAAAAAGACATGAACGAAAGTTTGCCCTCTCTTTCATCCCGCCAGCTTTCTTCTGGGTATTATGTTAAAGCAGCACTGTGTAACTTCTAGTCACTAGGGGGCACTAGACCTGCAACTTTCAGGTTTAGCGCCACTGTAGGCCATTGGCAACACTGCACTGTTCACAAAATAAAACAATCTCTGTGTTTAGGAATCTGATCGCAGATCACTTTGGAGCAGCAGATTGAGAAGTCATTGAATTACTTGTAAAGACAAAACCAAATTCACCCCTCTAGATTATCCTCAGATTATCCTCCCATTGAAATGGAGAGGGAGAGGACGAGGTAGAGCCAAAGGGAGGGAGTTGTCCAGGAGGCATGGAAGAGAAGGATGGGGCCGGCATCAGGCTCAGTCATCTGATTATGAAAGGCTGCGGTACCTTCATCAAAGTAGAAGAGATGACATGCAGGTTTGTGAACTATATTTACTGTGTCTTATAATAACCGTGGCCATGACAAACTTTGACTGCATAATGAGAAAAGTAGAAGCTTGTAAGGTTAGCCCTCGTGTATAAGGGGTGCTCAGACTGCCGTAAAGCGGCTCTTTAGATCACATAACCTATTCAGAGCCGGATCCACACCTCTTAAGTTATTTTGCCAGATTTTTGAGAAGGGCACCCAGCAGTAAGCATTCATATGCGCCAAGTGCTGTACATTAACCTGAAAACTCATTTAACCTATGTCAAGTTGAGCTAATACTTCAGTCAAAACTTGTGTGGTGCTGCTTTAATGTCTTTATTGAGGGCCTACTCCTATCTGACCTAGTTGTAGGCTAACCTAGCACCCTTCTGTTTTTTTTGGGTGAGTTTGCAAAAAATTTTAAAGGGGAAATATCATGGTTTTTAATGCCTTCCTTATCACACTTAAATCATCCATTTGTGGGCTATATAAAGTGGAACTGCAACCCCTTGGTCTGTATTCTTCGTTATTGTTGCCACACAGACCCTCTTTGATCCCTGTTCTGAGGTGCGCTTGAGAGCAGCTAATTTTGGTGTGGTCTCTTCAAATGCATTTGAGGTGCTTCACACCCTGCCCCTGTCCAGGTCACAGAGCTTTGCACTCCACCCCGTTCGGCCATTTTTTTAGTATGCTGGTAGACGGTGTAATGGATTGTGTGGTTAATACACCCAGCAACCGATCACTTTTCACTTATCCACTTGTAACTTTGGCATCCTTGAGCTTGGACTACAAATTGGCGATAAAAAAAAAAAAAAAATAGAAGTTTTGCAAAATTGGTAAGTCGGAAGTCCATGACCTTGTTTAGCAGTTCCATCACAAATACTGTGACATATTGGTTAAAATAAATGTAATAGGTAAGAGAGAAAACTGAATGGCTTGATAAATATGACCCAAACATAATATTAAGATAACTACTGTATTTTTCGGACTTAAAATCCTTAAATTTTCTCAAAAATCAAAGGTGCGCCTTATAATCTGGTGCACCTTATATATGATTACCGCTGTACTTACTGACCGGTTTTATGTGGAACAATGTGCTCAAAAATCTGTTAAGATGTGTAAGTACAACACTGTGTCACTATGTGATCGGACCCCTGAGCTGTCTACAAGACTGCCTGACTGTAATGTCCAAATTAGAAGTGCATTAATTTAAGGCAGCCTGTGCCCATAGTGTGCGCTAGCAACAATACACCAAGTAAGTTAATTCAATATAAAAGTTAAGTTTATTTTGGCTTTATGTTAGAAACAGGCCAGTGTTGTCCTACCACTCTGTCCTCCCAACAGAGACGGATTGCTCTCCCTCTCAGGAGAGAACTGTGTATGTGGAGGGGCGGAGTGATATTACACACTTGGTAATAATATGTTATGCGCCTTATACTCCGATGCAGCTTATGTCTGGACAAAGACACACATAGACATGTTAATTCACAATACGCCTTATAATCCAGTACGCCTTATGGTCCGAACAATATGGTACAAAGGCAAGGCAAGACACATTTATTTATATAGCACATTTCAGTACAGAGACAATGCAAAGTGCTTCATATGATTAAAATACAGGGAAAAAAAACTGAATAAAAGCAAGTAGGAATAAAATGTAGAGCAAAATAGAACATGGAAAAATAGAAACTAAAAGTAAACATTAAAAACAATTTGACTACAAAGCTGAACTAATCATGTTTCAGTAAAACTGTTTAACTAGAACAGTCAAAGGCAATCCTAAACAAATGTGTTTTTAATCTTGATTTAAAGGAACTCAGGCTTTCAGCACTTTTACAGTTTTCTGGAAGTTTGTTCCAGATAAGTGGAGCGTAGGAACTAAATGCTGCTTCTCTGTGTTTGATTCATGTTCTAGGTATGCAGAGCAAGCTGGAGCCAGAAGACCTGAGTGGTCTGGAGGGTTGATACACTGATAACAAGTCTGTGATGTATTTAGGTGCTAAGCCATTCAGGGATTTATAGACTAACAGAAGTATTTAAAAGTCTATTCTCTGAGATACAGGGAGCCAGTGTAAGGACTTTAGAACTGAGGTTATGTGCTCTACTTTCTAAGTCATAGTGAGGACACAGGCAGCAGCATTTTGGATCAGCTGTAGCTGTCTGATCGACTTTTTAGGCAGACCTGTGAAAACACCGTTGCAGTAATCAATTCAAATAAAAATAAATGCATGGATTAGTTTTTCCAGATCCTGCTGAGACATTAGTCCTTTAATCCTGGAAATGTTCTTCAGGTGAATTGTCTCTAGGTGCTTCTGGAGGTTCAGGTCTGAGTCCATCACTACTCCCAGATTTCGGGCCTGATCAGTGGTTCCTAGATGAAGCAGCTGAACGATCTCTCCTCTATTGGTCCAAAAGATTATTACTTCAGTTTTGTTTTTATCAATTGAAGAGAATTTTGGCACATCCATGCATTGATTTCTTCTAGGCATTTACTCAGTGCTTGAACTGGTTCATAGTCACCTGGTGACATGGTGATGTAGAGCTGTGTGTTGTCTGCATAGTTATTGTCAGGATTCTCTGTCTGACTAGTGCTCTAACTGTGCTTCACAGGTGGTTCTAGTTTGCTGGGTGTGGGGGGGGCGTGACCCACACCTGACACATCTAGTTTTGAATCTCCTGCCTTTCTTGTAGCTTTGTGTTTGGATTACTCACCCGTCTTGACATCTCGCTCGACGAACTAGCTTCCAAGAATCCCTGAAGCTCAGATGTTGCTCTGGCATTCCCCCTCGTACTCTCTGGATGTTACCCAGCTGTGCTCGAGGTTTCCCTTCCCTGGATTCTGCTGGTTCCTTCTGATCTCTGGTCAAACCGTCTGTCTCCCCTGTCTGTCGTGGCTCGCTCTGGATCCCTCGCCGCCTTGCTATCAGTCCGCCCTCCAGCTGCTAACCAATGGCCATCCTCATCAACACTCGGCCTCAGAGTTTCCCTCACCTTCCCCTCCCCGGGTAGGTTTGCTCAACTAAACGGTAAGCAGCTCGGCTTCTGGGATTTTCTATCTGGTTTAGTCTTTCGTAAACACTCTCCTCCTCTTCCAACAGTTCCTCCGGCATTGACGTTCAGACCTCGACAGATCTCCACACCCGTGCGATCCCTGTACCTGAACCCTTTAATAAACACCTGTAAACTGCACTCTGTCTTTCGTATTGTGTCTGCATGTGGGCAAGACATATAAAAACCATGACAGTTATGGTAGCTGATGTTGTTGTTTTTAATGACCTGAGTTAAGGGGAGCATGTAGATATTGAACAGGAGGCGACCCAGGGTGGACCCTTGGGGAACCCCACATGTAATTTTTGTTTACTCTGATGTAAAGTTACCTACTGACACAAAATAGTCTCTGTCCTTTAGGTAGGATTTAAACCAGTGGAGAGCTGTACCAGAAAGGCCGACCCAGTTTTCCAGGCGTTCAAACAGAATGGAGTGATTGACAGTATCGAATGCTGCACCGAGGTCCAACAGAACCAGCACGGTGGTTCTTCCACAGTCTGCATTTCTATGGATGTCATTAAACACCTTGATAAGGGCGGTCTCTGTACTGTGGTGAGCATGGAAGCCAGACTGGAAACCGTCAAAAAGCGGCTGGTGGTTGTTGAGAAGGTGTTTAATTGTTGAAATACAGCTTTTTCAATAATCTTACTGATAAAGGGGAGGTTTGAGATGGGCCTGTAGTTCTGGAGTAGTAGTTTGTCTAAATTGTTCTTTTTCAGCAGTGGTTTGATTATTGCTGTTTTTAGGGACTGGGGGAAAACACCTGCCAGAAGGGAGGTGTTTATTATCTGAGTCAAATCAGACACTATGACAAGCAAAACTTTCTTAAAGAAAACTGTTGGTAGTGTCATGATTTCGGCACTGTTGCCTGGTCTGATCTCTCATATCACACACCTGTTCTAGCTCCGCCCGTTCCTCATCACTTCAGATCTGTTCCACCTGCTCTCACTAGTATATAACCAGCTCTAAGACCAGGCAACAGTGCCAGTTTATTTCGATCCTAGTGTGAGACTTATTCCAGCGTTTATTATTCTGACTCCTGATCCTGACCTGTTTTGCCTTTCGACCTCCGAGCCTGCTTACTCCTGTCTGATTCTGTTTGCCCGATCTGACCTCTGCCTGTCCTGACTACCCGCTGGATCTCTGCCCCGTGTACCGAACCTGGAACCGTGACCCAACTCCGTCCTGGATTATCCTTCGGTACCTCACTGGCTCTCTGACCTCCTGGCTCCGACCTTCGACCACGTCCCCGACTTCGGCTTCGCTCTACGGCTCATCCTGCTGACGTTTGCTCTCACGGTTCTGATCTCCTGCCTGTCCTCCGACCACCGAAACACCCGCTGCTGGGACTTCATGAGCGGCAACCGCCGCAGCGAATTGACGACCCGCCTGCTGGGACCCACTGGGACTGAACTGAACATTAAGACCAGGTTAGTGACCGACACGTTTGTGTGCAAACACCTTCAGATAAGCGTGGTCACTAACCTGCCGTCTCCTTCTGCAGAGGATCCCGCTGTAGACGCTGACGCCTCCCGCTCCGCACCTGATCTAAATAAACTGTTAAACTTGAACGGTTTGTCTGCCTTGAATTCTGGTTCCACCTGTTCTGAACCTAACAGGTAGAACATAAAGGCAGCAGGAGGAGGAACTTACCTGCTGCATGATCTCCTCTAAGCTTTTGTAGTTTATTTGGCTGAATTGGGACATTTTGTCAAGATAAGTTCCAGTTGGATACAGCTTTGGTTCTGGTGTTGATATAGTACTACAAACTGATCCTCTAATTTTTAGGATTTTTTCAGTAAAGAAGTTTGCAAATTCATTGCAGGCCCTGGTGGAGTGGAGTTCAGAAGCCACGGACACAGGAGGATTTGTTAGCCTGTCAACAGTGGAAAATAAGCCACGAGCATTATTAATGTTTTTGTTGATGACCTCAGAGGAGAAAGATTCCCTTGCATTTTTCAATTGTAAGTTATATCTGTAAAGTCTCTCTCTATAGATTTCATAGTGAACCTGGAGTTTAGTCTTTCTCCACTTTCGCTCAGCTTTTTGACATTCCCTTTTTTCACCTCTAACTGCTGGTGCATTTCTCCAAGGAGGTTTTTTCTTCCTTAAGAAACTTTCATTTTAACTGGAGCAATGCAGTCAATGATGTCTGAGACTTTAGACTGAAAGTTATCTACTAGCTCATCTACTGAGTTGCAGCCCAAGGTTGAAGTAGCAGAGTAAGCTTGAATCAAAGTTGTCCTTAAAGGTGCGTTTTCTTACGATGTCCCTTTAATTAAATGAGTCACTGGAAACTATGCTTTCAAAGGTAACAGAAAAGTGATCAGATAGGGCAACATCAGTTACATTGACCTTAGAAATCTTTAGACCTTTAGTGATGATCAAGTCTTAAATATGTCCAAAGTTTCTAAGTGTGTCACATAGTTCTTTTGCACTTCTGTCTTCAGGGTTGTCAACGTGAAAGTTGAAGTCTCCCAAAATAATTAAACAGTCATAATCAACGCATATCACAGATAGGAGGTCACTAAGATCATTAAAATAACCTGGACAGAACAAAATAAAATTTTCTGCACTCCTATGACTCCACGTACACAGCGAAATGTATTCGAGGGGTAAAAAAGTGGATTTTGCATTTAACTTACTCTTGTGTTTGGCACTCTCAGTGATTTTCTGCTGCTTTTATTAGTTTTTTTTGTTTATGTGATTGCAGCACTTTTCTTTTGCAGTGTTTTTCTGTTGCAGTGCATTGGGCCGTAGGTGGCACATTCAACCGCTTGCTGTGCATTTGGCCCTGTCAGACACAGTAAGAAACTGCAAATCAAGTATAAACACTCACATCCTCATCAAAGTTCACTGACACCTTTTCACCTTTCTGTGAAGTTTCTCTCACAGGGGTGGATAAGAAAAAATACTTAACTTTATACTATACACAATGGATCTCTGAATCTGAAAAGAAAAAAATAGCATATATTCTTCTGGTTTTTAGACGGACTTAAGAAAAAACTAAGATGGTTAGTATAGCTGGTAAAAAAAAAAGCATGACTTAAAATATAATTTATCACGTCTCTGTCGAATGTCAGCTGCCATATCAGCCCTTTCAGTGACCGGTGAGCTCCTCAGACCACCTTTCACAAGTTACAATTTATGTTCACTTTGTGGTACAAAGTTTCGGGCAGAGCCATGTATAAAGGATTTAACGTGTACGTTTTTTCTGAATTATGGGATAGCTCTGTTTCTTGAATCTTTTCATTTAAATTAAATGTTTCCGAAATATAATGTTATTTAATGTGAACGACTTGTTTGCTGGCTGTCAGTTTCTCTCTCGTGTAAACATTTCTGTATCCTAGTGGACGGGCACTGAGATAAATATAGAGGAAAATTATGTCTAGACACATAAATTATATATTGAAGCAACTAGCCTTTTATTTTACTTGATTATTGTTACATTAACTTTTTCAGCTGCATTTGCCAGTTTCAGATTCAGGGTTTTCACTGATCAACGTTTAAAACAAACTTGACACTGCCCAGTAACCTTTTACAGATTTCAGAATACCTGACAATGAAAATTGTTCTTATCTGGGAACATGGACATCTGCTTTGTTTTGAGCAATGCACATAGAATTTCCTGGCAGACAATAGGCACTGCCAACTCAAACAGAGCAACAAATCCAGTATTAGAAAGCTGAGTGCAAGCTGCCAACAGAATGGAGTCTGTCTAGACACGAAGACGGCTACTTGAAGGCTATCTTACCTTTGATAGTGCTGCTCTCAGATCTTTCCCGTTGGTGTTTCTAATCAGTGCTGTCAATATACAAAAGTAGGAAAATCTAATTAGATTACAGATGGTGTTTAGTTTAAACACACTCATAGACAATCACGGTGTCCATATTAGGACATACAGTATGTGGAAACTCAATCGGTGTGCCAAGCATTTAGCTTTAGATCATACCTGTTCATAGATTAAAAACTTTTCAACAAGTTAACATAACCTTAATGAATTCAATGTATTTGTCTTTCCTGATACTACTTTGCAACTCAACATGAATACTATAAAATAGTAAATTATGTAAAATCCTCAGACATTTGTAGAGTTCTGACACAAAAAAACATGTAATCAAACTTGTTTCAAGACTTGAAAAGATACTTTAATTTATAGTAGTAAAACAGGAAAAGTACAAAATGAAGCGTCCAGCTAACTGCTAATCAGAGCAGGGACAGGACCAGTGGCAGCTGGTGGTGATAATTGTAGGGTGGGCTAACAGATAATGATTTATATGTAACAAAATGCTGCAGATTGGATTCCAACAACAGAAGCATGCAAATTGAAATAAACAAAATCTGCTATAAGCGGACGTCTTTTTTAGGTCAAAGACAACCGCTAAAAAGCCACCAAAACAATCCAAAAACCCAAGCTTACACAGAGCCTCCGTCAGTTGTCCAACCTAATTCGCCTGCATTGGGAGTTTCAACGATAAATGTTTTAGATCGACAATTCCTTGTTGAGTCCAAGCTGTGTCTCCTCCAAACAGCAAACACGGCAAACAGAAAAGAGATTTGTTAAGTACACTTGCCTTTAGCCAGTCCTTTCGCTGAAACCAAGTCACAGAAAAACTCCAGTTTTGCCACTTTTCCTTTCGCTAGATTTGAATATTCTTTGGTCTATTTGCCCCAACCTCTTCACCTCTAGTTTTTCCTCAGAAGACATTAAAGAAAACGAGGGAGAAAATAAATAATCCACCTCGTTTATGCTAATCTTGCTCACCATCGTACCTACTTGGTCTACATCAAACCACACCCACATAGACATGCGCTCGAGGCACGTTATTATACGTCAGCCTTCATTGGCTAAAGTGTGGCCTTGGGCTGACCCTGTGCCGAACAAAATGAGCCACAAACTGAAGGGAGCGTGACGAGAAGTCTGTCAAACATTACATGAGCAGGACTGTAATAAAATTGCCCTGTAGAAAGAGCCTGGGATTTTCCCAAGACTGTTTAGCACTGGTTTTGTTGTAAATTGGACAAAAGCCTATATTCTTAATTTGTGTTTATTGGGTATTTTTAATTTTTTATTGTAAACACCAGGGAGGGCTTAGCCCTATTAACCCTCTTATATCAGCCGTCCCTGCACAGGACCAAAGTGCAAATCGGTCATTTGCCTGGAGATGCTTGCTGTTGTGGGAGCTGCCCAGCTACAGTAGTTGTTAGACTGTTCAAATTTCGACAGATCTTATTGGTGTTTCAGTTTCAATTGGCAACAAACAGATGAGAAACTGAGACAAATATGACCAAAGAATGTAAAACAATAACCTTAATCCTTATATGATTGGTCAATTCATATCAAAAGTGCACAGAAAAAATAAACTATCTTTGCCCCACATTGGAGTTGGATTAGATATACCACTACATAAGGAAAATAAAGAAAAGGATTGAATGCACTGCTGATAGCAGATCAGTTATGATTTTAGTTTTAGACACAACAAATAACATCATTGCATCCTTTCATTGTCAGTTCTAACTCATTAGGCTATGACATTCTGATATTTTAATCTGGACTATTCACAATCTACAAAAGACAATTCCCCTTCAAAATAGTTGGATGCACAATTCATGTGCTCTCAACTAACTAAAACTCTAGATTTTGCCAAATTAATTAATATTTTTACCTTTCATAATGTTGCAGCTGAAAGGCTGGGAGATTGCTCTGGTCCCTCCAGGCATGATCAGCCAGCTGTCTGTATTTCTTCAGGATAATGACACGAAAACTCAATTCTGGTGATGTGTGGAGAATGCACGGACATGATCATATCAATATGTTTACATTGTAAAAGCTGATATTTACACATATCCTTATTTGGTTTGTGAGAGAGCATTTGTATACATGTAAAAATACTGTTCCAAATCACGCAAACCATCATGGGTTATTATGGAAATAAAGTACTATTTTTTGTCCAAACACACACTAAAATTCTAAACTATGAGAAGACCCAAAGGAATGAGAAAATCCTTACTTTCTTTTCCTCAGCAAAATGTAATGCCTCATTTTAAGATGATGTCTTACAATATCTAACCACCATCCTTAAACTCTATTTGTGCTTGCATTAAAAAGAGAATATCAAATATTTACTGATTAACTTCTTTGAAGAAAGATTGTTGCTCAGATTAGGTCTAAATGAAATACTGTTCATATATTCTAATCCACTAGTCATAAATGTGACAAAGCTTAGACAGGGGTATGTGTTAAAAAACAAAAAGTCCCTGATGTGTAATGTTACACTTTGGTCTTTAGAGAAACCTTCCAGAAACAATCAATAAAATCAAAGAAAGATAAACAAGGAGCTTTTTATTTCTCCTTTTCACTAAAATAGGCAAGACTTTTCCTCAATAAGAAATCTGTGCAAACAATTTGTTGTCAAAAAGCAAACAGTTGAACTGTAGCTGTTTACCTCTGGCTTATGATAAAAACAGAGGAACTGAGGGCATACATACAGAAACATTCATCCATCCATTGATCCATTTTCTATACCCACTTATCCATGCAGGTTTGGGGGGCAACACAGAGACGTGCAGGACAAACAAGCATTCATGCAAACACACAATTAACCTAACAGTCATGTTTTTGGACTTTGGGAGGAATCCAGAGTAACATGAGAGAACCCATGCATGCATATCAAACAACAGGGAGAACATGCAAAACTCATACAGAATGACCCCCGGTTAAACCCAGGGTTTGAACCCATGTCCCACTTTCTGCAAGGCAGCAGTGCACTGTGCAGCCCCCACAAAGGGCCAGTTCTTGTTATTTTCTGAGTTTCTCTTTTGCATAAACCAATGGGTAAAACCATTGAGGACGCAATGGTGAACAATATTGCTTGTTACACAGCCAGACATCGTCTGCCCTTTGACAAAGCGGCACAGGCCAAAATGTTGCTTTCATTCTAGCTTAAACTGCATCCTGAAAGTGTTTAGTGTTGGCCTGTGATTTTGCAGCGTACATGTAGTGTGTTCTTATGTCATGCACTCTGATTTAAAAATATTTAGTTTACTCCAAAAGCTGTATATTCTTCCACCAACACAACAGTTTGCTATAAATGTTGGCCCTTTCCCTCCAGAAGGAACTGATATAACTGAGTGAGATTTCAGGCCATCCTTTTCAGCTTTGCCCACAAATCTTTTATAGGATGAAGATCAGGGAATGGTGTTGGCCACTCCAGAAGATTGACTTTGATTTGTCGGCAAGACGGTGGACATTGTTCGTTCACAAAAACTTCTTGGCAGACATCTTGAGCTGTTGCATCAATTATTCCACATATTGTTTTTTTTAACTCATAATGCCATCTTGTGCATCTTTTGCAGCAAAACTCCTACACAGCATGTTGCTGCCATGCTCAAATGTCACAGCTGGCGTGGCTAGCTACTCCCATTTTCCTCCAAATGTAACAATGGTCATTATGGCCAAACATATCAGTTTTTATTTCATCAGACAACTGGACACATCTCCCAAAATTAAGGTACCTGATTGAATATAGAAGCTGTTATGTCTTTTGATGTTGCTTTCACAGTAATGGATTTTTCCCCTCATAGTGCCCTTTAAGCCCATATTTGTACAGGACCCATTTTACCATGGATAATGATGCTTTCTTAACATCTTTAATCAAAATCTTCCCAAGGTCTTTTGCAGTTGTCCTGCGGTCGATGTTGCACCAAAACCTGTTCATCTCTAGGACACCAAACGTGTCTCCTTCCTGAAAGGTATGATGGCTGGAGTTTCCTCTGGTGTTTAAATATGCATAGAATAGTTTGAAAGATACATGTAACACCTTCAGGGACTGGGAAATCATACTCAAAGGTGAATCAAACTGTAGACTAATCTCTACCGTACATCTTTATTTTTTTTTCATATGATGTTTCCATTGTGTCACACATTGAAGCTCTGTGCTTTAGATGCACCCAAATACACACACACAGGTTTGCCTCCATTCAGCTCAAACGGTGTGAATTTGTCATGATTTAGGTTTTTGTTTGTTTTGTTTTGGACTTTTTCTGGACTTTTCTTAATCTGCCTTCACCTCCAACTCATCATACAATCAGCTCAGTCTCCCTTCAGCCACCACTCTACTCTAGATCAGCTCCACGTGATGCCACTAATTAGTCAACTCGGCTCGCCTGTGCACCTGATAACTTATACCTGCTTCAGCCAACTCATCCCTGCCAGAACGTCTCTTCTCGTCCCATCTGAGCTCATCTAGTTCAATGTGATGTGCTTTGACCAGTTCTTGTGCGCTCAGCCAGCTGGACTCTTCTCTTCGCTTCAATGTAGAGGGTTGCCTGAGTCTGCATGCTGCAGTTCTGCCTTTTTCCCTGTGAGTTCCAGCTGCTTGCTCTGCCCATTCTGGTGGTTTCCCGGTTCACATCGCCTGTTCTGTTCTGGTCCGTCACTACCTGCATACTTTGGTCTTCTGCTCATCCCTGCCTGCCTGCTCCATCAGCTATAACTCACCTGCCTAGTCTGGTTCTGTTTGCCTGCCTCAGCTGTCACTAATCATTCTCACAATAAACCTTTTAAAAAACAGAACTCTGTTTCCGGCTGAATATCGGGTTCACCAGCGTCATCCATTACAGAATTGACATATCAAAAGCTTACAAAGTCATTACATCTTCATTTAGGTGTTCACAAATTATTGAAAAGCATAGTTATCACCAATAATTTCAAAACAGTAAAAACAAAAATCACTGAATAATTTCTTCTACATTATTGGAATAAATGCTATGATGATCCTAATCTATCACGGAAAAATATGCCTGATTTATTGTCAGAGAATGAGAAAAGTGTATGTGTTTCACATTATAACAACATAAATCTATTGTAGAGTGTGCTGATGGAAGGGCCTTAAAAAGGAAAACTCCTAACCAGACAAAATGTTTGTTTTGTGTCAGTTTGAGGTAGATACCCTAAATACTTTTCCTTGACAGCACTGGAATGACCTGACGTGTCATGAAGTAGGGTTGCAACTTTACAGCCAACCTAATCTTCATTCTAAGCATGTGGTAACCTTCTCAATATTGAATTAAGTCACTATTGTCATAATGTCAGGCGAATAGACAGCCATTTTTGGGAAGAATTAGAATACAAATGACCCAAAGTCAATGTTTCTTGCTACACTCGCGATTTCACTACTGAATGCAATTCTCAAATGTGCTTTTTACTTTTACATTTTTTTTATCAGAATATATTTCTAGTAAACCTCACAACCAAAATAATTGTGGCTACAATAACATTGGAATAGAAGACAATTCCTCGATAAGTTGTATTATTTCCTTTACTTTTCTAAACGTTCCCCAAAGAAATCAGGACTTCATCCATCTAGCTCACCTCATTGTCGCATCTGACATTTTCCACAGCTAAGCACCCCACCTCCTCACAATTACACACCATTGTGTTGTCAATGCCTCCACCACCCTATTTGATTCAAATGGAAGAGAGGGTTTGACAGTTTGTCAGGCCAGAGAAGATAAGATGGCCATTTAGCAGATGGTTGCTCCCCTATCTTCTGTCTAGATTTAATTAGTGTGTTAGTTTTTCTCCCAGGAAAAGCTTTGAAGTCACTTATGTCAGGAGAGCAGAGAGAGACTAATGTGATCTGCTTCAGTGTTTGAGCTTGAGAAGGAATTTTCATGCACTACAGTCTTGTGGTATTGCTCTTGAAACTAATATGGGATGTTCTGTGAGTGTGCTATTGTGCAGAACCATGCTTAGATCTTGATATAATATGAATGTACAACATTACAAGCCTTGTCAGAGGCAGCTGCAAGTGAGACCACTAGCTGTATGTAAAACTCCCATCAGGACCGTAGAGTCTGTAAAACAGAAGCTGCGGTTATAGCTGGAGGCAAAAGAGAAGATACCCTCATAAAATTTCATGATACAACATGGACGGCAGCAGGTGGGAGTATCCTTTAACAAGCAGGGAGACGGATCTTTAAAAAAAAAAAAAAGAATTTTTAAAGACATTCAGCTCAGAGATAGAAAGCGGTAAGTGACTTTAAATTTTGAAAGAATTTCATTGAGGGGATCAGTGTTTATAGGCATGTGTGTGGTAGTGCTTTCCATTAATGATAAAAAAAAAATACAAAAGGGATTGAGGCTACTATAGTGGCTACCATTCTGAGCTGATAGAGCTGTTTTGGGACATGAAGTTAATTTTAAAATTTATTTATTCACTCTTTTAACCACAGAGATGTCCGTTGTACAGCGTGGCGTCCTATCAGTTCTCTTTTGTTGCCCTTTCCTTTCTCTCTCCTTGTATCTGTTGTTTCATTAAACCCTATCTATTGTTGCTTGTGCTCTTTTGGGGCTTTGTCCTTTTTCTTTCTCTATCAGTTGTTTGCCAGGTGGTAAGTCTCTGAAAGGGGTCTGATTTCTAACAGTGTAAAGAGCCATGCTGGACAGGAGTCTTCCTTTTGGTATTCAGAAAATGTGTGCTTGCGTGTGCAATAACGTCATGTTTTTGGCACCTGAATGAGCAGAAGGATAACCAAAAAAAAAAAAAAAAGACTGTTTGTTTTGTCAGTATTTAATTAATGTAATTGTTTCCAACGATGCTTATCTTACATTAACGAAAAGAAAAATCATGCTTCAAGTTTAATGTAATAATTTCTCAGTGTCATTCAAGTGCCTAATGCATGGAAGCATTACTTTCCTGAGAGCAACATCTTTTAAACTTTTCTATCAGGAAAATCATGAATTAGAATTCAGGTTTTCAGCTTTAGATTGCAAAAGAATGACATTTAGGCCATCCATTGGTTTTGAAGTTATCTACTAAAAAAAGACCCTCATACCCCTGTCATATTAATGTGTATCTACCTTTTATTAAAATGTTGTAAAAACAAACATTTCTATAGGAAAATAACCCTCCAGTACTGCCTTACAATTGACAATGCAGTATACACAATTTGCTAACCAGCTAAGCTAAGATAGCATGGATCTTTTGGAGATGTGGAAAAACTCTGCTGCATTAGTGCCTTACCTCTCCACCGCACCACAGCTACAGAATCAATGTAGAAATTAAATATTGCAGCAATGACTCAATAATAACATTAGCTTGTCTGACACTATGCTATGCAGAGACTTCATTGACCTTGACATGCTGTGCACTAGAAACTCAAAGTGAATTGACCTATTTTCTGACAAATCCGGCTGTAATTATCTCAGTAATTTGTGAGACTCAGAGTGTTGAAATATAAAATCCCAGACAGTCCGTTTGTCTTTCTTAATGAGCAAAAAATAAAAGTAACATACCTCATGCTGAGACAATTGAACTTTGGGAAATACACACCCTTAATTCCAGTACATACTATTGAAAGATCCGAAAATCACTGTGGCTGGAAACAAAAGTAATGCATACATTTTAACTCAAGTAGCTAAAGGCAGTTAGTTTGTGCTACTACTTTGACTTCATGTAACTATATTTTTTACGTTTTATTAACATACCTGCAACTTCCAAGCGATCTATGTCCCATACTAATAGACATAATGAGGTTTTTGATGGCAATACAGTACGGTGAAGCTTTCTAGAGAGCTGAGCAGAGATATCTCTGACATGAAAGCAGGGGATGCTTATTGCTTGAAAGAAGACCAGTAACAACACATTGTAAATGTTTTCATTCTACAGACAGATATTTTTGTACCCTGCTCTTTTTTTTTTTTTTTTTTTTTTTTTTACATGAATGTGATTTAGTCAGCTTTCAATGCAACTGTTTCTGCATACCAAGCAATCTTGTACTTGAGCCACAGGCCATGTTTAACATGAATCAGCAATCATTATATAAACATCATGTATGCGTTACACCGTCATATAGTAGTAACAATTGTTTTAGCTGTTTTTTTTTTAAACATTTAACGACTGTACAAAACAACAATGTAGAACATGATAGGCTACAAGTGATTGTGGCCTTCGGCATGTTCCACTAAATTGATACAATATGTCACTGGAAAATGTTTCCTGTAATTCAGCAGAGGAGTAAAATGTTGAACAAATAGAAGGAGGATGTCAGGTGCCCAAAACAAAAAACATAGTTGAACACTGAGAAACCAGTTAGGTAGCAAAAAAATAAAAATAAAAAATACAAGCACATGGAAAAGGTAAAATATCCCTTTTCTATGGCACTTCAAGGATACATGGGGACTTTTGTATTTTAACACAAAAGTAAAAGTGAAGATATTTACAGTACAGCGAGATAAATTATGCAGCATGGTATCAGTGCAACAGGAGGTTGTTATGAAGCCATATAATTTCTCTTTCTGCTTTTTATGCTGCCCAGAGCAGCTTCGAAGCAATATATTTCAACAGTGTATGCTTTATCTGAGACCAGCTTGATTTTAATGTTTGGCTGAATGGACAGTATTTGAAAGCACTGGCGGCTTGTTAATAGGGGTGTTGAGGTGCTGTGCCCATTATAATTGCAGGAAAAAAGTATTGGCACAGTAAATCTAAATTATGAAATATAACGTAATTCTCCCACCTCTTCTCTCGTAAAATGTGTCTGGCTTTTGATTTTACAGCCTCTCTATTCAACTTTGGGTTTATTTAGGATTGCTACATACATATGTTTCAGTGGGGAGGGACACCAGCCAGATGAGTGTGTATATATGTTTTTAAACTTTTGGATCCCATGTGACTCCATGCTGGTCTCTAACTGGTTACTTAAATACTCTCATCAGGGCACAGTTCTTTGTGCGCCAATCAGCGCTTTTTGTCTCATTCAACACTCCAATCTGATAAATTCATGATACCTGTTAATCAGACCATTAATATATCTAATGATAATGAAAAATATTCAAAAATATTTGTTAAGAATCACAACTGCAGTAGTCAAAGTAGAAAGATATTTATTTCCAAAATCATGCAGCAAAAAGAGGATAAATGTCAACAAAATGTCATTAATTACACATATATCTTTCTTTTCTCTGTATATTTTTATGTTCTTCTTTCCATATGTCTGCAACACCATCTTAAGACAGACCAAGGAGTGTTTCACTTTTGCTATGTTATCTGTGCAACCTTGTTGCAGGGGGACATGTTTGAGGAACACCACAGGTCATTTCCTGAAGATGCTCAGCACAGCACCTTAAAGGCCTAGCCAGTGCTGAATGGAAGCAAGCTGGAGACAGAACTTGGTCTCATCTACAGCAAAGAAGAGGTCAGAGTCTGTTCTGGTGATGTTGAACTGTTCCAGTTGTTCACGGAGAACAATTTTGGGGAGCTTCTTTTAATAAGCTCAATCTTTTAAAGATCATCATCACCACTCTCCTACCACATCAGAAACTGAACGGTGCTTCTCATCCTTGAGAGGATTAAAAATGTTTCTCAGAAAACACAATTGACCCAGGAGAAGCTCAATGCACAGGCCATGCTCATCATAGACAATAAACTTTGTGAAATGGCAGATTTTAATCAGAAAGTCAATGAAAATTGTTGGCACGAGGGAGAGGAGAGCAAAACTTATGTAAATGAAAAGGTGTTACCACAGTTTAAAACACGCCATCCATGAGATTTGTGAGTGTACAGAATATTGTATGTAGGTAACTGTGAACATAAGATTAGGAAAAACTGGACTTCAGCTTTTAGTTATGAGAGGTAGGTCTGCTGGGATCCCGTAGTGCACCTCCAATGCCGAACTATACCCTAATGAGAGAAAATTGGTAACAAGTTTATCCAACTTATTTTCTTAATATGTAGGTTGTAAAGTTAAACAATTGTAAACAAATTAGGTTAGGTAAACATAGTTCAATTACTTGTTACCAATTGAAGCAATTCATTTAAGTTGTTTCAACTTTCTCTTTTTTGAGTGTAGTGGAGTATGCATACAAACCAGTTGAGGACCTAGCTAACCCCTGGGCCACAACTGCCACAAAAGCCCCTATCCGGATGGACAGCCAAAAGAAACTGTGGCCAGAAAACATAGAGCAGAGGAACAAGGGCCCCCAAGTCATACCCAGGTGTCCAATCACCCACTTTGCATCCCCAAACAACGAGACAGAGAACCCAGACCCAGGGGCTCCCAGGGAGAAAGCAGCCGGGGGTCACATGGAGCTACACAGCATCTACCGCCCCCATACCCCCTCAACATATGTAGTGGATACATATAATGTCTAGTGTTTGTTTACATGGGTGTTGTTGAGTGCCATGTAATGTCTGGGTACGACCAGGTAAACCACTGCTGTGGATAACGGTGCCCCATAGTTTCATACCAACCATCCAAAACCCTAAATGTCTAAAGTGTCATTAAATTTGAGGTGTGGTGGATTATCCAAAACATTTTTATCATTGGTCGCCATGCCAGTGCTTAGAAGCTTTCTACCAAACATGTTTTTCATTGTGGTCATGGTTCATGGTTCTATGCATGTCATTAGACTGGTTAAATGCCTGGCAACCATTACCTTATAGTAGAATCTTAACCTTGTATCGTTTAACATTCAATTCCATATCAATTTAACAAGTACTGATAACAAAAGGCAATACAAGCTAAATTGTTAAAAAAAAAAATATCAATATACTCTTTGGAAATCACTGATGTGATGTGTCTCTAATCAGAACTGGTCCAAGGTCAAAGGCAGAGTTTGAATGGTGGGCCCATTTCAAGATAAGACTGCTGCAACCACAGCATTACAATCTCTTTATGTTGACCATGGTTGAGAGTGTCTGGATTCTGTATTTATCACAGCTGAATTCAAAGTTATTTATTGAGTCAACAGGGAATTCTTTACAGTTGCAATTTAAAGTTTTAAATGAGGTTCTGTTGAAAGATCACAAGCAGTCTTGACCATTTAAAAATCAGATCTTTATCTTAGACAGAGAGACTAGATTTTCCTACAGGCCGATGGTAATCAGAGCTGGGCTAAGAGCAAAGATGGCTTCTAAAAACTCAAAATGTGATACCGATTTATTAGAATGCTGCTTATGTTTTGGGCCACCTC
The DNA here is from genome assembly GCF_011125445.2 of Fundulus heteroclitus. Lineage (NCBI taxonomy): Eukaryota > Metazoa > Chordata > Actinopteri > Cyprinodontiformes > Fundulidae > Fundulus > Fundulus heteroclitus. Next base: position 15,835,752 of record NC_046375.1, on the reverse strand, counting down.
TGTCTATATAGTACATGCCAACTCACTGAAAAGAACTTACTTGAGACTACAGTTCAGAATCCAATCACCTCACTTATTCTGTTCACAAGTTGAGAGAGTGAAATGCAAGCTCGTGTAGCTGATTAAAGTGGAAATGTATCTATTCTGAAAAGTCTACTTGTTAAAGCATGTCGTTATAGACAAGCCTTCGATGTTTCAGGCATTTTGATGTGATCATTAGTTGTACATCACAGGCAGAAAGACAAAAAACAAGCTACTTATCGGAGCAACAAGAACACTTTTGGTACTTTGTGTTCAGTGTATGGAGCAGCTAAAATGTACTGATTATTTGAGACATGATCTCAAATAGTTTATTTAAAAATAACTTCTTTAAAGTTTTCATTTCTTGTTATCTTCATAACTTTAAAATTTAACAGTATTTGTGTAGTTTCTTTTTTTAGCAACCAGTGAAGAGAACATAATGATGCTACACATTTCAAATTCCCCCCAAGACTTTATATATATTTTAGATATTTTGCTTTGTGCTGGATCGTTCAGAGCTTTTTGGTGAACTGCCCCCTTTTTGTTCTCTCTCCAATTACACAGGCGTAGATTATGGATCCTGGGGTATGGAAATGGATGCACAAATTATGAAGCAAAGCATGCTTCATAAACCAAGAGTAAAGATTTACATGTGGTCTTTTTGTTTCCCTTAAGTGACTGTAGGGGGTCTCAATTTGAGGTTTAAAAAGGGTAGATGGAGAGGGAGGAGTGACTCACAGGTCTGTATACACAAGGACTGTTAAATCGTTTGCGTTCAAATTTGCAGCATGAAAGACCTTTATTCTTTAATTTTTTTTGGTTATACTCAAATTGTTGCAGAGCAAGTTCTGTGTTTACATACAATATTTTACAACCAAATACTTGATGATACATTTTTAAAAAATACATATTTTCATTCTTTATTCTGGTGATTCACATGGTTTGTTCACATAATAGCTTCTCTTTTTCTATCTAATTTGAAAGATTTTCAGGCTCCAGCATTTCAGTAATTTGTTCTAGTACCTTTTTTTATTTTCCTGCACATCGTGCACATTGCATCATTTTGTGGGAGTCTCAGAAAGAATTTTGAACACAAATTGGGATGCAAGTGTTCCAGGTCTTTGCTGTACGTATGTCTAACTGCCTGTCTCTCCTGAGCGTCTGCCTGCCTGTCAGGCGGTTGGCCTCTCGTCTCTTCTCTGTTTCCAACATTTTCTCGCTGAAATATACAGGCAGCAAAAAGGTGCTTGGTTGCTAAGGTAACCAATCTCCCAGTGATTTCAGGATCTTTGGCAAGATGGTGTGTTCAAGAAGCCAGTTTGAGGTTCAACTCTTTTATACTACAGAAAAAAATCTAATTTAAGGGAGACAATCGTGCAAGAATTTTAATTGTGGAGTTCCAATAACCCAAAAAGGGGATGCTTGAAATTCCCAAAACAAGTTTGACACAAAAGACGGTATTAGTTAATTTATCTTTCATTACCTAGGTATTTACTGATTAATGTTTTAATGCAGGTAGGGGAAGTGGAGCATTATTTGCTCACCATTTAATGACTTAAAGCTCACCAGTTTAGTTCAGTTCAGTTTTTTAGCACAATCAGTTTGCAATAGTTATGGCAAGAAAACAATAACATATACAGACCCAACTAAACACAATCAAGTTCAATACAAGGATAATCCAATATAAAAAAACAGATGAAAATGTTGTTTGGGAGCATGCTTCGGGTGGCTGATGACAGCTGAAAGGAAAGCTTGCTTTTAAAAGGGAGAACCTATGGCCAGAAACTATTTAGAAAAGATAGCTATCTACTGGAATTGACTTTGATTAGAAAGACAAGAAAAGGGACAAAATCTCCTATAATTGAATTATGTCATGGATACAATGGATGTAAAAGACATCCTTTTAAATCATGAATCTTTCTTCCAGGTTTTCTGGGGGTTTAATTAAGTCTTAATTGTCATAATGTAACCATAATGGAATTATGGTGAGAATTATCCGAAAGTACATATAACACACGGACACAAATCAAAGAAGTCTATGGAAAAATTAAGAATGGACATTTAGAAAGAAGCCCCTTGCAAATGTGCAAACAAACACTCCCTGATGAGCTAAAAGTGTGGAAATACACATTGACATATGAGAAATAAGAATCTGTTGAAACAGGGGCTTTATTTGCTGTTCAGCAGGGGACGATTGCCTTCACAGTTTTGGGAAGGAAGCTGTTTTGATATCTATTAGTTTTTTCATTTAATGTTTTGGAATTGTTTTCCTGATAGAAGCGGGACAAACAGTGCATTTCTCAGGTAGATGGGATCTGTGGCAATACGCCTGGCCCTTTGCTGAACTCTTGTTGCATAAACTGTGTCCAGATCTGGTAGATGGCATCCTATAATCCCCTGTGCTGACTTCATTACCTGTGCTAAATCCTAATAAGACACAGGATGCTTTCCAGTTAGTTTCTGTTCCTGAGAAAGAAGAGTCATTGTCAGGCCTTCTTCACAAGATGAGAGATGTTCACAGTACATGAAAGGTCAGAGGAAATGTAAATGCCCTGGAACCTTTTGCTGTCCACATGCTCCATCGCCTCCCCATATATGCAGAGACGAGCATGTTCATTCTTCCTGGACCTCCTGGACTTTGATCTGCTGTTATTCAGGGCGAGGTTAATCCTGGAGCACGACTGTATCAGATTGTGGACCTCTTCTCTGTTCTCTTCTCTGTTCTTCTCTCTTCTCGCCACACTGGTGTTGTCCGTAAACTCCACAACCATGTTTGTGGGGTGCATTGCAGGACACTCCTGTGTGAAGAGAGTGAAGAGAACAGGGCTAAGAACACAACCCTGTGGCATGCCAGTGTTGTGGTTCAGCGGGGAAGCTGTAAGTTTCCCCATCCTCACCACCTAGGGCATATTGTTGAGGAAATCACTGATCCAGGAACAAAGCAGTGCAGATACTCCCAGGTTGTGGAACTTCAGGGCCAGCATGTCTGGGAGCACGGTACTGAAAGCTGAACTGAAGCCTATGAATGGCATTGTAACATAGGAGGATCCTCTTGAAGCACTTCATGATGACAGGAGTAAGAGCAACAGGACTGTAATCACTGAGGCAGGTGATGGTTGTTTTATTGGGCACAGGTTTATTATGGAGGACTTAAGGCGGGCAGGCTATTGAGAGCTGCAGGGAAATGTTAAAGGTGTCCAGAAAAAAAATAACCTGCTAGTTGGTCAACACTTATTAATGTCTGAGCTGACATCTTTTTGGGCTTGCATCCTTGTTCATGCTGATCTTCCTTGAAAAACAACAGTAGTTTTATTTGTAGGCATGTGTTATTTAGCTATTTTTTTTTTATTTTTGTATTTTGCCTGTATTCACTCATGTAAGTCAATTTGAAGAGAAAAAGAAAGATAATCTTTATAAGATACTCTTTACTTGTACCTGTCATTTTCCGCTTATCCATGACTGGGTCTTGGTGACAGCAGACTCAGCATAGAAGCCCAGGCTTCCCTCTCCACAGCCACCACCTCCAACTGTGTAGAGTTAAGCTGCTGTCTCACTGTTTCTTATCTTGCAACATATGTTGGTGTGTCTAAAAATGTTTCTGGTTGTAATTGTGAAGAACGGAAGCACATTTTGTGAAAGTCCTGCCGATGGGCTGTGTACTAGTGCATCAGTACAGAGCAAGTTGCTTTTACCATGACATCCCCTTCAGATTTTTTCACCCTAAATGATTGCCTGACCATCTTCTACTAAATCTTCAGCGAACTATACACAGCCTGAGTTCTTTCAAATGGTCAAAAAACTATTAGTGGAATCAATCAGGAAGTAGATTGAACTGTCGTGCCACTGGAAGCAACTGCTTGAAGCAATCCTAATGCCAAGATGAGTGAATCTTTATTACTGTAGTGCAGACAGGGTTTCGGTATAGTGTGGTATAAGATTAAGTAATATTATTGGGTTGTCCTTGGTAAAACATTTGAGTTGCACTTGTATATGTTCTGTAGTAGTGGTGCATGTTTGTGCCATAAATGGCATCTTATGGATGTAGGCGGAAACCTCACTATGGACTACTGTGGACTGTTGACCCATCCATTGGAAACTGTAAGGGACCATACTTAAATAAGGACAAATGGTGTTCCAAAAATTAGAAAAACCTAAATTTAATAATGTCAAAATGATTAGTAAAACTTTAATACAAAATAACTCAAATAATAAATAACATGAACTTGGGATCAACTCAACTGGGGTCAACTAAACAGTAACAAAATGCAAACAAAACTGACCTCCAGACAAAGAACAGAGGCTGCTTAAATAGGGGTGGAATAACCTAAACTTTCCACATGAGGGAGGCACAACATAACAGAGGAACAACAAACCAAAAATATGAAGACACAAAACATATAAAGCAAAACATATTTAACTTAGCACAAATAAGTGAATATTAAAATAAAATAACTAAAGGTCAACTTCAATACATAAAGTTCCTCCCCCCTCAGTCTTTTGGGGTAGTGGTGTGTCCCTGGCTTCCTCCTCCAGCTGATTTGTTTTTGCAGACCTCAAAGAAAAGAACAAGTGTAAGTAAACCATTCAGACATTAGATATTAACCAAAGTGTGCACACATTAGAAAATATACAGTATGTCTAAATAAAGTAACTTGCGCTTAACATACATATACACACATACAGTGTAATCTGGAATAAATAAATGTAAATTATGAAAAAAACAATATTAACTCTTGGTGGAACTACAACAGGAACCAAGCCTTTCAGATAGTAACTGCTCCACTTTAATTTAATTTTTAGTGCTTTATTTGAAAACCAATTTCACTCCTTCAGAAGGCCCTGGTCTACTGTAATGTGTACACTCTAAATGATATTAACAGTGCTTCTAGTAATTTGTATCCAGTGATCTTCTGAATGACATTTGCCATAATATCATGAGCAAAGATATCAACTGGCCTATCTCAGCTGACATTAAATCAAATTGTCCAGTCAAATCTAAGATGTCACAATTCTTCTTTTCCAATATCTTGATTTTAGGTTTCCATAGAACGTTTAACCATATAAAGTAAAATGCCAGATTAATACATAGACACTGACTAGACAACAATGAGAGCTTAATCAGCTTGGTAATTGTTCGTGGTTTTGATTCTTTTCTTCATTCACTCTCTTCCTCCTAACTCTGGTAAAAATCCTACCCAATAAGTCATTCACTGAAGCAATTAAATTCCTGCGGTCGGCCAGGTCTGGTTGGGAGTAGTGCTCCATCACATCACGGTGTGGTAGCTGCAGCGGCTCTCTGTGACTTATTGTCTTGTTGCAACATTCATTAAAGAAAAACCTCTTTGTTGGCTCAGATTCTTGTGGTAAGAAGACTGGCAAAATCCCAAATACGCTGTTCCTATTTTATTGGAGTTTGGGAAATAAAATCACTGAATTACAACAGTTTAGTTAAAAGGCAATCCTTTTAGTCCAGATATTGAGGTACCATATGTGTTATGTGATCTGTGCTCATTCTTTAGCAAGGTTGTAAGGGACTCTAAAAGCATGTTTCTGTTCACTTTTGCTGCATGTAGCTGTGTAACACTATACTAGTGAGCTTTCTTAATCTTTTATTTAGGTTAATTGAAAAGTAAAAAAAATGCTATTACCAGTTTTAGGCTATCGAAAACATTTTTTTTTGGGATTTTCCCTCTTTTGTCATCTTGCTGAATCATGGTTTTGCACAGAATCACCACCATGTGTGACAGTGATTCACTTCCATTCTGATTTACATGTTGGTGTGTGCATGTGTGTACTGTTGTCAGCATCTAAGACCCATCTCTGGGAATTCAGGCTGCTCTATTTTTGTGCTTCCCATTTCTCATCAATATTTCACTCTTTCCTTGACTCATTCCCTCCCTCTTCTCTCAGAATAAGGTGTTATCTATGCTCTACCAAACACCATTGATGGACTGGTTGGCTGGATGGAATCCCACTGGGACCGTATGAGTTGCGTCTGGTACTACAGGGAAACTGCCTCTGCCAGATGGCTGCAAACAATCCTTTTGCTATTTTTTAACCTTTATTTACACACAGTTGGTTGACAGAGTCCAACACATGCTTACACATTTTTCGTCTATTCACAAAGGACTTGTCCAGCACAACTATGCCTTGACACTGGGTCATTTAGCTAATTCATGGGTGCAGCAAGAGCCAAGGGCAGGTCAAACTATTCTAACAGTTGAATGTATTTTTTTCCAATTCCCCTGCTTCAAATCATACGTCCCTGCTGTGTCAGTTCCAGCAGCCCCGTCAACACTAATGTCACTGCAGAGAAAAAAAGAGACAGTGGGGTTAAATGGGCAGGGACCTCATGTGGTGCGCCATAATGGCTGCATACCGTCACACAAATGAGTAAGGGCGGACAGTACAAACCTACCAGGAACTCCAAACCTTTAACCCAAAACAGAAACTCATCGTTTTACATCACCATTGTTTAAATTATCCTTACTTGCACAATACTATTTATTACTTATTGGTTTTACAGCAACATTATAAAAGTGTGTATTTTCATTCTCTTACAATGATTTTGTAATTTGAAAAATAAGACCATGATAAATTACTTTGAAACTTGTTCTTAAACTGCTAAAATCTGTTCATAAGGATGTAAAAAAAAAATGTAAAAACATATAAAAGGGGAAAAAATTAATTGTATAAGTGCACACAACCTAAAATAAATGCTTCATTGTACAACCTCAGATTTCTACAAAAACATTATTTCTAATTTATTTCAGGACCTCTCTGTGCAAGCCATTCTATTGTTGATTTGAATGTATACTTGGACTTACTGTGACGAGTAAGAATTAAATCTTTCTTAATGTTCTTCCCCAAAATTGACAAAAAACTTTGGCAAAGTTCAAGGTTTCCTCAGACCTTTGAACATGAGGTATTAAACATGGATATTTTAATATTTAAAATGAGACCAATGACTCGTGGCCACTATATAAAGCAGCATGATAGTATCATAATGTCTGTTTGTGAGACCAATGCTTAGGCCAAAACTACGGCTGACAGATGGGCATATAAATGGTTTATTGACACAACAGAGAAAATAAATGTTTCTTCCAGGTTCCAGAGTGGGCTCCATGATGGAACTAAGGCAGAGACATTAATGGTTACCTTACAATGTGCTATTTGATAATATTTGCAAGGATGATGAAGAAAAGTCTTACTATTGTCAAAGCAGAGGAGGATCCTGACAGAGAGGTGAGTGTATCCACAGGAACTGAAGTTGGCAAGTTATGGTGGGTGGAGTCGTTTCCTGATTTTGTTTGTTTCCTTGTTCCAGAGAGAAGATTGAGATGACAGTGAAGCGATGGAGGGTGGACATACTGACTTATGAGGGTTGTACGGAGAGATCCAAGTGACCCATCCGAGGAGGAGTGGGAGGAAATTCTAAAGAGGAGATGCAAAGGTGAGTTTGCAAGGGAACAAGAAACACTGGAGTACGGGTAACTTCCTGAAAGAAGGACACAAGCTAGAAGCTTAGGAACCTGAAAAAAGATTGGAACAGATAACAAGAGGCCCGGTTACCATTCTGAACCATTTGGCATCAGCCTTAGGAGATACGTTCCTCTTCAAGCTCCTCCTGATTAGCCTGAATGAGCCTTAAATGCAAGCTTTGCTTTCACCCCTCTATCAAACCATCTGTTCTCTCTTTCCAAAATCTGGACATCATTGTCGTCAAAAGAGTGCTCTTTGTTCTTGAGGTGCAAGTGGACTGCTGAATCTTGCCCCAGGCTGCTGGCGCTCCTGTGCTGTGCGATGCATTTATGTAGTTGATTGAGCAGTCCTCACTGCACTGGACGCATATACCACGCTGCTCAGCTGTGTTCTCCAAACACAACATACCAGTAAATTTCAAACCTAATAAAGCTCTCCGACAAAAACTAGTTCATCAAAAAGACAGAAGACCTAAAGCACAGCTGAGCGGCATTGTGTATGCGGTCCAATGCAGCGAGGACTGCTCAGACTCCTACATTGGAGAAACTAAACAACAACTACATAAATTCATGGCACAGCACAGGAGGGCCAGCAGCTCGGGGCAAGATTCAGCAGTCCACTTACACTAAACAGAGGATTGCGCATCCAACTCCCCAGTGTTTACAGCTCTATCCTCCAACACATTCCAAAGAGATTACGTCAGCAGTCTCATTATGATTCAGGTGACAAAGTACTCCACTCACACCAAGTAATAGCTTCTAACGACCCAGGGCAGTGATGGATGGGTCAGTCATTTGCATCAGACTTAGAATGTGCCTAGGAGGATGGGCCTCCATGTCCTTAAAAACAGCAGCGCTCCAACTGCATGTTGCTCAAAGATGAGCCACCAGAACTGACAAAGACTCTTGGATAGGTGTTGAAAAACTTTCAGAAAGAACTGAATGAATGTCGGGTTGCCTCCGATACTCAACAAAGCATGAAGCATGGTGGTGGCAGCATCATGCTGTGGGGATGATTTTCTTCAGCAGTGACTGAAAAGCTGGTCAAATTTCATGCTCACAGAGCAATGCTGACAGAAAAAATCTTAAGTGGAAGCAAGTGACTTGTGACTGGCAGCAGAGGTTCACTGTCTGGCAGACAGACTGTATAATCACTCAGCAGAAACTCTGGTCCTTAATCTAATTGGGAACCTGTGGCAAGACTTATCATTTATGTATAAACATGTTCTCAATCCAGTCTTACTGAGATTGAAATGTTAAGAATAGGCAAAACCTTTTCAAAGCTGGTAGAGACAAACTTTATGCTGTAATGACAGGGAAAGGCGGTTCTACAAAGAACTGAACAAGGTGAGTTGTGCCTTTTATGATGCTGTTGACCTTTAGCTTGAAATGAAAAGATAAGTGACAAAAGTTCAAATTTATATCGCAAAATGTTGACTTTATTTAATTGATTTTAGAAGTCCTATGGATCATATTTAATATACATAATTATCCAAGTACAAATGTAGACTTGGACCATTGCTACAATATCAGCTAAACTAATGATAGCCAAATGACTGTTTCCATTTATTCAGGTGGTTTAAGTCAACTACCCAGTTTCCTATCCCTGAAGATTTTGGAAAACCTAATGAAGATTTTGGAGAATATAATGAAACCTGCACTCGAAATCTGCGAAAACTGTAGCACCAAATCAGGCATACAGCATTTATTGGACAGGCGGCATGTCATAATTACATGTCAGTGTCCTCAGAACAAATAACTTTGCCGTGCAGAATGTGTTACATCTTTATAATGAATCATATCTACCAATCACTGCTATCCAGCGCTTAAACATCCAGCAGTCAGCCTGCACATGAGGAAGGAAAATCCAGCTGGGTAGTTTGGCCATCAGGCTACTTTTAAACATTTGCTGGTACTCCGGCCATGTGTGCAGGCGTTACTGTTATTTTTTTTTTTTTTGCCTTATTGTGTGCAAGAAGAGAGGGATGATTATAGGGGGCATTAGCCCCTCTGCGGTTTTTTATTAGGTCACACATGAGGAGCTTTATTTCATCAGAGCTGACACCCTCCCTAGGAGTCATTTCTTTTTGCAATTTTCTGCTCGGTTTCATGTTCCATTACCGGTAGATTATGCTTTTTCTCTGTCTTGCAGATTCTCTCATTCACGGATGAGCTCGAGCACAAACACTTCCTCACATCTTCGGCTGCGCGCACATATTGTGAAGGCTCGCGACCCTGTGCACATATTGTTATTAAACTGCTGCTTGTTGAATGGTGGATAGTGGTGCTTGCCTGGAGGAAAGGACAGTAGTTAAACCAGCACTGATTTACTTTCTGTACAATGGAAGTAAAATCAATTTCAAAACCCATTACCTGTATGGGTGATTTAAAGGCAATCTGAGAAAGCAAAAGTGTTTTATCACCTATTTCATCAATTTCTCCTTGTGTTTATTTGTGTGGGTGTTTGCTTTTTGTTTCTTAAGCAGTGCATATATTTTATTAAGTGCTTCCTGAAAGTTATGGTAATTGAAAAAAATGGCTCCACGTGTTACATTGGCATTTCAGAATTATTTAATGGTTATGCTAGATCAACCAAATATAACACAAAGCTGCGTTGGACTCACTGTAACTTGTGAGGGACCAACATTACATCTGCTCCATGCTGCGTTAGTTTAGGTTGTTGCTTTTTGCCAAACCAACAGGAGTGATGAAACTGGGTCCGCCACAGTAACAAGCTCTCTAATAACTAAAGTCATCTTCATCTCTTTTAGCCTCACCTGAACTTTGATTCAACTTTATTACATCTGTACTGTCACTTTGGTCAAACTATTACAGAGAAAAGTCATAGTTCTATATGTGCTGCACATGGATTATGGCGTTATAAATATGTGTTCAGCATGCCGTATTGATGTCTGCGTGGCTTGTTAATCTGCTGCTTAAACTGTCACATTCTTTTTTTGAAATAAAGGTTTTTGCTGCGTTTGCAGCATGTCTGAGTGGTGATAAAAGTTCATTTAAATGTCAGATTATTCCGAAAACTCCTCTCCATAAATCCACTTGTGATTACATTATTGTGAGTCTGACAGCTAAAGTATTTTATCTCATGACTAGTCAAAGTCAATGGCTCGTGATCACCAAAACCTATTTCAGAATATATGATCGCTGAAGAAAATGTCAGGATCTATAGGACTTTTTTTGACTTCTGAGTTTGGGTTGTTTTTCAAATTTCCTTTTTTCTTTCTGTTCTTAGATTGTGGTTATTTCATTTATAAAAGTCTATGTGTGCTCTGTTTAGTAAATTAGCCTTTTTCTCGTCCTTGTGTTATCTTTGTGGTGGTTGATGTATTTCATTATTTCCTCTAATTAATTCCATCCAGTGCCTGAGCCACCTGCCCCACGTTCAGTAATTACACCCACCTGTTCCTTATCCCAGTAATCACACCTCTTGTTTTTCTTTATTTGTCCTGTCTGGCAGTATAGCACTAAACATCGCTGTATTGATGCCAAAGATAGTCCAACAGATCTACTTTCACAAGTGGAGCATTACTGTTTTCGCTATAGTGCTCCGCTAGATATATGTGCAAAAAACTTGATTGAGTATTATTTTGGGATTATTTTGAAATTTAATGGACACATCAACTGAAAGGTAAAAGAGAAACAAAGGAAGAAAGGAAGATGAGGCAAATGTTAAAAGTTGACGAAAACAGAGCAGAGGAAAAAGAGATAATATCCTCAGAGTTCTACACCAGCAGAAAGACAGATAGAAAGAACAAAAAAACAACAGAAAATTGATTACAGGTACAAACAAACAATGGCAGGGAGCTCAGGCCCCACAAAGCAGCTGCCAGGAGTGAGCCAGCACACACTCGAGCACCCAGCCCCGGACATCGAGAACCACCAAGGTTCTCGGGTCAAGGTGCCAGCCACCGGCAGGGAGCTGTTCCAGGAGAACGGGCAGCCCAAAACCCAACCCCACAAAGACACGAGCACAAAATCCCAGGCACACAATCACACGTTCCCACCCTAATGCCCACACTTGCTCACACCAATACTCATACACTCAATCTAATAATACACAAGAATGGATGCTGTACACGCACTTGCACTCACCGCAAACATCATATACTAACAGGTCCAGGTACCTATACCCCAGGGGGGCAACCAGCCCCGAGACCTGGCAGGTGATCCCCTTCACCAGGGTGGAGAGCAGACTGCAGAGAGCACTTTCAATCATCTTATTACTGAAAAGTGCTTTATAAATAAACTTGCCTTGCCTTGCCCGAGCCACAAGCCGAGCACTGCCCTAATATGGGCATACCCGGTCCATACACCAACCCTGATGACCCCCAAACCCATCCATACAGAGATGGGGTCAACACAATTTGATTTGATTCATATTGCTCTATTTCTGAAGGATGTTACAACACTGGGTCATGTGTGCATTATGGACTTAGGCCAGGGAAATTTGCAGCTAACATGGAGGGTTTTGTCAGATGTAGGGAATTACCACTCCTTTAAATTTGCTAGCCCACTTACTGGTTTGGCTGGATTATTTATGCTCTTAATTTTTCATTGGTCTGACAATTTTACATGCCTATTAATCGTGAGAAAAATTAACTTAAAAAATCCCATGTCCAGGTTTATATGAATACTGGTGAGAATTGTTTGCCTTCCCTATCATTAGCAGTTTTGATCTTTTTGTAAAATAATATTTTTCAGATGCAAAACGTAGCTGTTTGTAATGAGACATCTATTTAAAAGTAATTTTCTATGGCATACATTATATTGGCAACCATATTGGCAGAAGTATTCAGTCACCTGCCTTGACGTGATTATGTGCTTAAGTGACATCCCATCCTTAAGCCATAGGGTTCAATATGACAGAACAAAAACATTGGAAATAAACTATCATGTAAAATCTTCATAAAAACATGTAATAACACAAATAATTGTGTTTAATTTATGGATATGTGTTGCCATTATTAATCCAAAATGTGATGAGTAAATTTGTGGGTGCAATACAGTTTGTTTAAATGTTTCAAATGGATGCTGGATAAAATAGTTATAGGAAATAGGAGCATGAATTTAATCAGAAATGTTATAATATTGATTGATTGATTGATTGATTGATTGATTGATTGATTGATTGATTGATTTTGTCTCCAGGAGTTCAACACAGCATAATAAAGAAAGACTTAGAAAACATTTAGCGAGCACTTTCACACAACTGACCAACTATTGTGAAAATGTTTTCCACCTTCCCTTGTGGTGGCCATCTGATTAGATTCAATAAAAAATACCTGTCTTAAATTTCAGAAGAGCAACAGAGTGTGGTTTGGGGAAACTCCCCCTCCCCCCTTACCATTCCCATTTGGACTTTGGATACCCCTTGCACACAAATCCCAATTTCACCCCTGGCTTGTTGCATGGCTTTAAGGTAGAGTGTTGGTGATAGCCCAGTTGGTCCCTGCCTTACTCCAAAAATGAAATATCTCCAGAATTATTGGTTGGATTTTTCACGGATTTTCTGTCCAGAAACTGTTGATCCATTGAAGAATATTTATAACATGTACTCTAGTGTAGCAATTTAGTTCACAGTTATGATTTTGAGAAAAGTATCTAACATCTCTTGGTTACATTTGGGAGAGAAACCCATGTCTGCATCTTCTCTCTGTTGTAGTGCCCACTCAGGGTGTGTGTATAAAAACCAATATGAATTTAAACATTAGAGTCAGGCACAATAATGATTTTTTTTTTTAAGAAAAGCTTTTCTCATTTATCACACTCATCTGGGGTCACAAACGCTTTAGGAAATAGGACAAAAAAGACCCAAATACTACTGTTGAAAGAAAAGAAATTAGTGTACGGTTGATATTTTGCTCTTCTAAATGCTTCTTGGCAATAAATCTTGTCCCATTGAAAAGCTTATTTACTTCACTTAAATGGTACGTTATTTGTAAGGAAAATTGTTTTTTGGGTTGTGACCATGAAAAACTTGTTAAATCCTCTCTGCCAATGCCAAAAAGGTGGAGACAGTGTCATGGTGTGGGGAGGCATCGCTTGCAGTGGAAAAACAAGGTTTGCCATTAGATTCCTGCTCAGTGTAAAGAGAACCTAAGATGAGATTCTGCAACCAGTGTCAATCCCACATCTTCAACTGAAAAATGAATCTTCTGAGATGCCAATGTTAAGCCCCACAGAGTGGAATTTGAGTTGGGAGAGAATGGATTGGCCGCGTACAATCTTGACCTTATTCGTGGGGTTAGTTTTGGTGTGCCGTTTGTGCTGAAGTGAAAAGCACAACCACATCACCTTGCATCAAATGCAAGTTGAGGAATGACATGCCATCCCAAGCAGTGCATCTGCTGACCAGCAGGATGGTGCAGCAGGCTCTTGTAGTTGTGTACTGCACGGTTCTCGTAAACTCCACCAAAACCTCTTCATGTTAATTCTGTGACTGAGAATCTTCACCAGCTCCCCATGTTAAAATAAATTGTTAAATAGCAATATGTCATGTTTCTTGAAACAAACCAATCCATTCCAATAAACAACACCAAACAAGAGTCAATGTCAGAATAAGCGGTATGCCACTGGCAGAGAGAAACTTACTAGTTTTTTATGGGTGAAAATCCAAGTACCTAACTTCACTCCTCTGTTCAAAAAAGGCATTTTCCTTAAAACTTTTGCACCATTTAAAGGTAAACAAAATTGCTTTTCTGTTGTATAGGATTGATTGCAAAGAATATATATTTTTTTCACAATCTTATTTAGTTCCTAGAAGTCAGTAGATTGCAATGTTAAATGAGATCAATGTGTATTACTTTTCCAGTATACTCTTTGTATAACTGTTTGCAGCAGGTGCTGTTGGCAGTTTAACAGAGATGCATGTTATAGCATCTTTTTGTTGTTTTCCTCCGTGTTTAACGCTGTGTGAAGTCGAGTGGGATCCACCTTAAGCTGCTGATGGATATAATCACAATACGCTTTTCCATGACAGTGTTTTAAAACCACTTTATCCATCACAGGTCTGTTCATTTTAGTTATGACCAGGTTTTTTGAGCTTCCCTTCTAAATATTGAAATATTCAGGGTAGAAAAGTGAGTTTATGATTTCCCCTCTAGATATTTCATCTTTTTGTTTATGTCTGCCCACAAATATCACTTTCAATGTATAATTGGTTTGTATAGCACATTTTAAAAAGCAACAGTTGACTAAAGTGCTTCACATCTGAGCCAGATTAAAACAATACACTTTATATATAAATAAGTGAAACAGTAAAAGATTAAAAAAAATTAATTACAACCCTAATTTTTGGGTATATTAAGTCAAATCAAAATCAGTTTTTAACAGACATTTAAATGGAGACTAAGTCCATGTCAAGAAAATTTGAATGGAGCGACTGCACGGTCCTAAATATCGTAGGAGAGTAAGTCATAGCATGAACTATAGTGTGCTAAATTACCGGCAATTTAAAGGTACAGAGTTTTCAAGCATATACATGGTGTTTATTTCATGAAACTTGTTGAAGTATCTGGGAGAGTCTAGGATTCTTTCTGCTGATGCCTATTCTGATGTGGCCCTGATCTGTATTGGTGAACAAAACAATCCTGGTTGGGAAATCCCTGATTAAAACAGCAGAATATTGTTAGTGAAGTAGCAAACTGAAACATAGTCCACACTTTGCTGAAAATCTGGGAACAGTAATTAATCTCTTAGTGTTTTGGCCTTTTATCCACATAAAAAATTCAGTTGTACATCATTAAAATCTATTCTGAAAACTCTGGCCAAAGTGGAGATTTAAAAAAGAAATCTGTTTTTGAACATGCGTGTGTGTACAGGACAAAACAGAGTTATAGAGTCCGGTGCATCACAAATAATAAATAATAAATAAATAACATAATGTGGCCCTGACGTCACATGTGCGACCATTGTTAATGGCCATGCAGTGGTAGACAAGTGAATGGTGTCAGAGAGGTGCTGGTTTTGTGATTGGCTGTTTACAAAACGTGTCGGCATCTCCGGTTGTTTATTTCCAACTGACATTACCCCGGCAACCACACAGCATTTTCTGTCGTCACCTCGGTAACGAGACTTCAGAGTAAAAGCATACATGGAGCATTATAAATATCACAGTTGGTTGAGATGCTTTCAGTTGCTCCAATATGTTGCGGTGCAAAGGAGAAAGAGCATTCAGAGGTCAGCTATTTTAAACCAACTCCCTCTCAATACAGAGGCACAATGTTGTCCAATGCCCTTATTAGCCACGTTTACATGGATAAAAGTAATCGGAATAAAAATGTGTCATGTAAACAAGCCAATCAGAAAATGATGATCGGATTAAGCTCAGTCAGAATGAAATTGTATTCCGAATGAAAGAGGGGGTTTGTGCCAATTGAGAATACGATTATTGTGCGTATAAATGCTTGTCAGGTTCAAGTTATTCCGAATGTGGCAAACTGACCTGAGTGCACATGTGCACCCGACGTAAAAATTATGTATATCTGCATTGGCGAGTGGCGGAAATATGTCGGGAAGCTAAACTGTCAGGGCTGCTGAAAAATAAAAGAGCTCAAAATTGTTGCTAACTCAACCGTAATTAGAACGTTGTGCAAGTCTATCATGGGCGCCCGGAAGACTAAAGCACTTATGTGTTTTTTTAGGGGAATTTGATAACTGTGCATGTCAAAGTGGTTATATTTTGAATAATGCCATATGTGCATATACACGCACATTATGATCTGATTAATTGATTGTGTGCCCATATAAACAGTACAATCCCATTATTTAATCTGTATACATTTTAATCTGATCGTGAAATTATGTTCATGTAAACATCACAAGTGCTTTGAAGGATTCTGACTGACTCACATTGCGGTACACTGCCCCCTATGCTTTTGGCATGTTTAATTGACCTTTATACACTGTGCGATTTTGGGCACAGTGCACACGAGAACTGAAGGCTCTAAATCTGAATTGTTACGTGAGAAAAAATATTCAAGGACGGTCATTGTTAGCGTCTTGAGACCAAAGATATCCTGCAATTAATATGTGATGGTGTCAGATATAGAAAGATTATCTCACAGTGTGACAGATGCTACATCCTACGTCTACTAATCAGAGCCGTTATTATATGAGAGGCTCCACAGGTTCCAAATGGTGCTGCCAGGTAAATAAAGAAAAAAAAAAAGGAATCCGTTTTGGATTTCTGAATGAAATCCTGTCAGGGATAACCTGTGCTGTTTGCTAACAGCTGTACAGAGCATTGACCAAGGCGGTGAACATGTGCATCTTCATTAGCTTGTATACATGTCAGATTGCATGGCAGCCACAAACTGGTGACATGTTTCATTATTGTTCTCTTACTATGGTAGCCTATACCAAGACTCATAATTTGGGCCTCAAAAAAAGTTTTTCTTTTTGTGCCTGCACCAGACTGCAATGTGCTGAGCTGGAACATTTTGCCGAACTTATTTTTTTATTATTTATGAAAGGACATTGTTGTTGAATAAACATATTCAATGAAAGAGAACTCTTTCATTTATTGCTGGACTATTTTTTTATTAAAATGATTTGATTGTGCTTTTGTTTTGGATGGATTTAGTATTGAAGAGTAAAGCATGCGGCTGAACAGGTGATTTAGTTTGTTTATATCAGATACAAGCAGTGCTGTAGATGGATGGCAGACACTTATGTGGTACATGCTGATGAAGTTGCTTATTGGCGTACGTCGTAAACGATTTAGTAGTAAATGGTGAACGGATAAGGTGCACTCATCAAACTTAACGTTGCACCAAAGCTAAATCCACGTCGTACAGTGTGTCATGGTGTTGTCTTGTAAGATTTCTAAAATTGCACAGTGTAAGAAGGCCATAAAACAATGCTCAGTGGTGTGTTTGTGCGGGTTTGAGTGGATGAAAAGTTTTCTGAAAACGATTTTGTGTGTACAATATTATTTTAAAAAAATTATGTGTTTTTTTTTTTTAAGACACAGCTATGTGTGGCCAAGGCCTAAAGAAGAAAGGGATAAAACTATTTCAGTTTTCACTCGGTTGTAATGTGTAGAGTGAAAATGGAAAAAACCCAATGAAGTTAGCAAAAAGGTGCATATCAGAGGCTGAAGACTGCACAAGAAGACAGGTGGCAATGCAGGTAATTGTGGAAGGACCTGTTGCTGGAACCATCATTGTTTTTTTTTTCTTGATATGAGTTAAAATAACAGGTACAGTATGTAACAAACACAGTGTTCTGGCTATTACCTTCCTGACTATAGCTCATTACCATCATTAATTTCATATCAAAGCCTCTTAGAAAACGCTGATAAATTCATTAACCCTCATTAAACAACAGCAGTGTAGATAGATCACATGTGCTAGTAGTAACACCAAGCCTCGTCATCCAGCAGTCTGCTGTCACTCAGTAATGGGCAGAAGTTTATTTAACGTTGGTTGTTAAAACTTTACTTTCCCATCCTCTTTCTTTGTGACAAACTGATTGTATGGTTAAACTAGGCTTGCTGAAAAATTTGCAAATTTGCAAACAAGCCACATTTATCTGAAAGTAATTTAAGATTTTTACTTTATCAAGCTGGCACAAGAGGGATCTGGGAGACTACATGATAATCTACAGTCAGTTTTTGCCAACACACTTGTTCATCATTCTGTTGGACTCAACCAGCGCTCTATCTAATATTAGCATTCATTCAGTTTGAGGTTGCACAACAATAGCAGCTGAAATAACTATTAAATTCACACATTTCAATAGAAAGCCAACCAGTGAAAATTTGAGAAAGTCTTGGCTTATGTTAGTAAAAGTATTTATTGACTAACTGGTCATAGTAAAAACACCTGTCCTTGAGCCTTTCTACAATAACAGATCAACATGTTTTTGTCTACCTTTTTTTACGGCTAGAGAAAATAATGTTTCGCTTCAATGGGGACATGTTTTTCAGTTCATCCTTTTTACATTTGAATCATTCAGTTGTTGTCTATACAAAGTGGAACTGCGATGCTTTGGTCTGAATTCCTCATTAATTTAGCTCCACAGGACCTGAGAACAGGCCAGTTCTGAGGTGCATCTGGGAACAACTGCTTTTGGTGTTGTCTCTTTAAATCTGAAGGAGGCACTTCACACCCCACGCCCCTACAGGTCACAGACCATTCCACTCCGCCCCATTCTGCCGTTTTTGTAATATGCTGGGGGGGGGGGTGTAATGAAAAACCGAACAGTTTGACTTACCCATTTACAGCTTTGGCATCCTTAAGCTTGGACTGGAAAATTGCACCAAAAATAAAACGGAGCAGACTTGCGAAAATGGTAAGCCGGAAGTCCATGACCTTGTTTAGCAATTCCACAGCAAATGCTGCAATGTAACTGTTAAATAAAAAACCTAATAGGGGATAGAGAAGACTGAACGGCTTGAAAATTCACCCAAAAAGAATATAAAGATATATATGCTGCAAATGGAAAAACTACATTCAACTTTTTTTCCATTCCTCGTGACTCCAAGTTGACAACAAAATGTATTTAGGGCTAGAATGTGGATTTTAAAGAGTAAGTCTCATTTAAACAGTAAGTTTTAATTAAATATCTGCAATTTTCACTGTAATTGAAGAGCCAACAAAGAATGAGTGACCTGTTTCAACCTTCTACTGAGCTAAAAACTGAGAATGTTGCTCTGTTAGTTAAACAGACATGCTAGAATTTCAGACTTCATAAAAAAAATGAAGGTTTCAATTTTTGACAACTAAATTATGTTTTCCGGCTCATGGAGGTGTAGTGGTTAGAAGGTCTCATTCAAATGTCGGTTCTTCCCAGTCTTTCGTGAAGTTTGAATGTTCTGCGAGGCTTATGTTAGTTTTTCTCTTGGTGCTCATTTTAAAGGTATCTTTAGATATGTGACTGTTAAAAACAAAAACTTTGAAAGCCCTTCTTTGGGTATCCAATACATTAGCACTACTAATGTGAACTCCAGCTAAGCCACAATGCCATGAGTGTTTTTGGACACATTAAAAGTTTCCATACCATAAACACAGTGAATCAAAAATGTTCTGCTTACAGTAATAGACATATGCACCATTCTGAAAGTTACATAAATACAAAGCAAGTGTTTGTGTCCCAGCAATAACAGTAGACAAGGTGATTCAACTTAATGCAATTATTTAGTCTGCATTAATCTAAATTCAGTCACAGCAGCTTGCTGGACACTTACAGTGGCTGATACAGCAGGAGAGAAGACCCTGTTTTTTTAGTCCAGGGGTCATAAACGTAGTGCCCGCAGGCACCAGGTGGCCTCCCAGGACAATATGTCACAAGCCTGTTCAAAAAAATAGCACAACCCTCCAGTGAGCTGCATTTAAAATGCTATTTTATTCAGTTGCTCTTCCTTTTGTCATTAAAAATGACAAAAGCATTAAAAACATATTTATATTACACAAAGATATGGTGAGCTTGGACTCTTGTAGTTTAAAAGTCAGTACAGGCAGCCCTCTGTATGACACAGTACTGATGAAGTAGCTCTCAGTTTCAAAAAGGTTGGTGGCCCCTGCTTTAGTCAATATTTTTTTGTCATGTGGGGAAACTATTGAACTATGTCTGGTGCACAAAATATTCAGCCCAAAGAAGGTCATGTGATTACTAAGTTTTGAAAAAGAAATTAAGGTTATTGATGAAAGAAGATATGCAGGTGTTCAAGTAAAGGTTCTTAACTTAGACTGGAGTTCCGAACAGTCCTTATTCTCTATAAACTTTCAGTTTTTTATCACAATGTGGACTTCAACACAACAAACACAGCCTCAATCGCCTCTTTGCACTGACCTGTTCATGTTGAATCTGGGTCAGATTGTCCCTTTGGCAAGTCGGATCTCCATTCTGCACCGACAAAGGTTTAAGTGGTGAAGGCCCAAAATAACAAGCAACCATTAATATCATTACAGTAAGAACCACTATTTACTTTACTTTAACTAAAAAATAAACATAAATAAACATAAACATATCAAGGACATATGATCCACCTTACTCATACTCCTCTTTTTGAGGGTTGGACCTCATTAGGTGTTTGACTCATGTAAAAAAATGTTTCTAAATATGCACACATGGTAAAATAGAGAAAAGTGTGAGAGCTGCATAACACTATTATTAGTGGGTATTGCATTTATGCAAATTTTAGTTTCCACTTGCTTCCAAAAATTATTTCACCAACAGAGTAGCTTCTGATGCAGTTTGCCCACATTTAAATCAGGCATTATGCAGGCATTAAGAGCTTAAAAAAACCTGGTGGTCATTTTGCTGTAACAGTTGTGTTGCTGGTATTCCACAAGTGGATAAACTGATCCTGTTTTCCAATAAAGTCTGTCTGATATTTTGTTGAATAATTCAAAGAAACTTTTTTTTTTTTATGAAAGTTTTATTAGTTGTTATTTTGGTGTTTTGTGCTCAGTTTGTTAGTAAATAAAGCTTTTCGTGTTTATTTATGATTTTAATGGAAGTACGTACTGTGCATGCGCAGCAGGGGTTAAAACAAGGAAGCAGTTAACGACTGTTAGCATATTCCAGCGGAACAATGCTGAATGCTCTAAGATCCAGTAAGAAAAAGCACAAAATATATGATTCTAAGAAGAAAAACACTGGAATGCTGCTGGTCATACAATATGAACGCTGGTGTTCACTGAAGTGGATGATACTGTCGCTAGATGTCGCCACGTCTGTTTATATTTGCTAATCGAGCCTGAGAGCAAATTATTTTTCTGTAAATAAAGGCTGAAAACACTATCAAGATGGAGGCTTGGTATATATAACCTTAATTTATCGTGATCGTTTTTTTGTCTTTTTTTTTATAAGCCGGTTACGTGGCTTTAAATATTTAAGGCATTGGGTCCAGAGTACTAGGACTAAGAAAGCCCTCGTTTATTGACTACAGGCTAACTAGCGAAACAAAACATACCTCTTGTCAGCCCTGCAGCAAGGTTCTCCTCTCTTAAAACACATAATCTCCTCTGAAAACTGCACATTATTTTCAGAGTACAGTTTGTCCTATTTAAATGTAAAAAAGTACATTTCATTGTGTCTTGGTACCTTGACAATAGTGTGAAAAAACTTTGTGAAGTGTCTCTTGTCAAACGTGTCCTACTCCTCAACAGTTCTTTATGTTTTTATCCTTTTTGGATGAATGTGACAATTGCTATCTTCACCATTCTTAGTCTCTGCTACTAAGGTTTACTGAGGATTATAGTTCAGCTACAATGCTGTGAAAACATTAGATTTAGTTATTTTTTGTCACGTTTGTGTTTTAGATCATCAGATAAATTGTAATATCAGATAAAGATAACCTGAGTAAAAGCATAACACGGTTTTTGAATAAGTGTTTCGTTTATTTAAGGAAAACAGTCCAAATTAAACTGGCATATAGGGAAAGGTGACCACCCACCTTGCTAGCTTGTCAATTAACTGGGATTGACCACCATTTTGGAGAGCTCAGTCCAATTTTAGTTGCCACAAAGAGGCCAGATTGCTGCCAGAGGTTTACAATCAAGAAATAAAGGGTAACTCCCTCCCCAAATCAACTTTTTTTGCTAATAAACTCTTAACATAGCTCATCAACCCTCCCTCAACCTCCGGAGATGCAGGGGGGGATATCCTCCACCTCAAAAGACTGAACCGTGGCGTAACTACCAGCACAACTCTGCTCACTCTCCCTGATTCAATATGGCAAATCAAGCTTGGCAGGTATCCATCCAATTGCATCTAGTAACAGCATTTAAAAAAGAAATATAGAGCACCTCATTGTAGAAACAGTCAGATGATCATTGTAACGTGATGGTCTGGAGCTGCGTTGCAGCTTCAGGACCTGAACAGCTTTCTGTAATTAATGCAACCATCAATCCTACTCTCCAGCAGGAAATCCTAGAGGCAAGTGTCCAGCCACTGGCTTAACCCCTAAGAAAAGGTGCACTTGGGTTATGCAGCCAGGCAATGGACTGAAGCACACCAGGAAATCCATCTCTGAATGTCTCAAAAAACACAAGAGGAATGTTTTTGGAGTTGCCAAGCCAAAGTCCTGGCTTTGATATATTAGATGGTCATTGGTATGACCTTCAATAGGCCACTCAACCTTTAACATGGCTGAGTTAAAACAATTATGTAAAGAAGTGTGGGCCATAATTCAGTCACAGTGTTATAAAAGGCTTTTTATGGTTTATCACAAATGCTCGAAGCTGTTGCTGCCAAGGGAGACCCAAATAATGACTGGGTTAGGGTTCTAATTACCTTCTTGTGTAGAGAGACGTTGGTTTGAATAGCTTTTTCAGTAATAAATAAAATCATTTTGAAAACTGTATTTTGTATTTACTTTGGTTATCTTAGTCTGACATTAAATTAGTTTGATGATCTAAAATGAGTCTAACACAAAAGTAAAAGTAGTAAGTCTGTAAGCAAGCTAATGCTTTTTCTTAATGTTGTAATGTTGCATTTTGTTTTTGTTTGATTCAACATTCAACGACCCACCATCATTTCTCTTATTTACTGATGCAAACTGAAAAGTGGAGGTTTCTAAAGGGTCAAGACTAATGGGAGTTCTTTTTATTAATCACCCTGACACACTTTAATGAGTTGTGGCCGTAAACACGGAAACATGCTGTGTATCTGCATGATTTTCCAACACTTTCTTATCCCTTCAGTAAGCAGATCGGGCCTCACACTGGCTGTGAAATGACCACATGCTTATTTTCAAACTGCACTCATTGTTTTTTTTCTTCTGTGCGCTATTCGACAGAATGCTGCCGCAGAAGGTGTGCGCGCGCGCCTGCTCTTAGCTTTGGGAACGTTGTGAAATGGTGAATACATGTGAATAGTTTAGAAAGGAAACAGGATTACAAAATGGTGAAAGGATGACATTTGGCAGTGAAAAGGTTGTGAAATTGCCCATAATGACATTTACAGTAACCTTTTGCTGTGCCTTTTAAAAGAGGGATTAAACCACAGAGACGGAAAGATGGGGCTATGTTAGGCCTTTCATTAATCAAAATGTGATTGCACTGGGCCATAGCCTCTGGGCAATTTCTCTTCTCATGTGTTGAGGAGTTAGCAGAAGGATGAAAACCCCACATATGCAGCTGTAACGTTTGCACGATGCATTGCAGATTGTAATATTTGTTCTTTTACTACTAATGTCAGGGTCAGTTCCTTTGGCAAAGCTGCAACGGAGTTAAACGAGAAAAAACAGAGCAAAACAAATCCCGGCCACAGTTTCCTGATAGGAATAGTTTTATGGAAAAATGTTTTTCATGAATGTTAATCAGCAACAAATTGCTCATTATTATGCACAGATACGCTTTGAACAGCCATGGTTTTGTAATTACAGAAAAAAAATAATTTGTATTACACCATTTTGAATAATCTGTACACAGTTTTATGAGACGTTCACATACTGTGAATAAATGAAAAGCTTATGCTTTCTAAAGAGGAGGAAATGCTAACTAGCAAAATAAATATTTTTTTTTACTCCTATCTCAAAAGATTTGACCTTGAATGTCATAAAATATCTAAATTCAGTAGGTGTTTTCATCTAAATGCAATCCTAAAGCTACCTTTTGTAGCATTAGAAGTAAATGTAACTGAACGTTTGCAGACGCAGTAGTCAGAATGAGTAAAAGGTAAATGGTTATTGACTGTATACCGTTGACATTTAGCAGTCAGTGCTTTTTCACAGAGGTGGGGGTGAAGGCTAAGGACAGAGCGATGCAGCTGCGGCAGAGAAAATATCCCGAGGCTGTTCAGTCCCTTAACTCTCTGGAGCAGTCTAAGATTGGAACACCTGCCCTCAGAATAGAACATTTATCGACTGCAGGAAGTGTTTTATCACCCAAATGTGTATTCTACAATTTATGAAAACATGTTGCCTTGCAAAAGATCTTCACACTTAGCAAAGCTGTTTAAACAGCGGTTGACTTGAAGAAAAAAATAGTAATAATCAGTGGTTAATACGGATAATTAAAGGTTTTGCTATGCATGAATGTTGCCTTTTTTTACCACGTTCAAAAAAGAATGCAGTTCTCATCTGATAAAAATTGTCTATTTATTTCTGTGTGATATAAAAGTACTGTTATACCTTTATAATATTTATACTGAAAGTGAATCACATATAGATGTGCTGTATTTACTACTTAGGTCCAGGTAATCCAAAGTGTGGCCCATTTGCAACCCTTTTTTTATGTAACCAGGATATAACAATGAGACAAATTTGACCCACCAGCAAAGGTAGTTGATGCTTATGTACATGCATCATACATCATGTGCATGCAATATTTTGATTGGGGGGGGGGGGGGGTGTCTTTCAGTATAAATGAACATAAGTTAGAATCTTTTTTTAAATGAAAAAGTATTAGGTACAACAAGGTGCTTCTCTTTTACCAACTCCCTTTTCTTGCTTTAGTTTAAATATAACAATAAACGGAACAAAACAAACATTTGCTGACTTTCATTTAAACCCAGATTTGGCCTTTTCAGAGTAGGAAAAACTCATAAAATGTTCTTGTGGCTGAGAAGAGTATTTTTTTTCCCTATGACCAAGGAAACCAAACACAATCCACCCCCAAAAATTGGATATTGCTTTTCCTTCCTTTTGACAAGGCATACATGCACTACACTGGTTTACAGATACATTTCTACAAACTCAGACTTATTTGTTGGCTTCTACTAAAATAGTAATTTCAGTTCATCATGGGCAGGTGACAGTCAAAATGTTCACAGTAAAATTAGCTTTGCATTTTTTATTTTTTCATTAGAGACAAAGCATTGTGTGACCCGCAAGTATTTTGGTCTCCATATCAAAAGGAGGCGATTGATTTAAGTGATCCTGTTATTCAATTAGGTGACCTCTAAGGGAAATTAGTTTTACTTTTGACATTAGATTAAAACAGGCCATCCACTTCACAATTATGTGTTACTTTATGTTTATTTATTGCATAAAATCCCAATAAAACACAAGGCTCTTGTTGTAAAGCGTGTTATTAAAAGGTTAAACTCATGACAACATAATGTATATGCATTAGTAATAAAAACAAAATTAATAGAACACTACAAGGAGCTGGTAAGCATATTAAACAGTTTTAGATTAACAACGAAATACACTTTAAAGACTTGTTTTTGACTAAATCAGGGTGTGGGTTTAAATACTTGTTTTATAATGCAACTAAATAAATGCTTAAAAATATGTAGTTATATTTACTTTCTAAGCATTGTCCCAGTGAGTTAGCTCTCCGACATCTCCACAAATTTGACTCATTTGAACATTGAGTTGTGACCATCCTTTGAATTTGCCTAGAGCAAAGCGCCGTTAACGGATCGCAGCATTTATTTGCATACAGTTGGTCTACCTGTTGTTAATGAAAGACGGGTAAGGCACAGTTTGAATACTGGTCTTTTTCAGTGGAACAACCTGTTTTCTTCAAGAGCTGGAGGCATGTTTTAATCAGTGGATTTCAGTCTGACTGTATGTCGCAACACAAGCCTTGTACAAAATACAGCTGGAATTTCTTCTTTTACCTGGAGGTATGTCAGGGTGAAAATAACAAATACTAAGATTTCACGAAGAGCACAACAGACCCACACTTCCCTACAAGTTCAGCTTTTCACTGCTTTCTTGCTGGTGTTGAAGTCATTGTTGGCAATCTAAATCTTAGGTTTTGATACAATGTTATAAAATGTCATAAAGGCAGGGCTCCACACCCACAAGTTATTTGTGCAAGTAACTTATTACAACACACGATAAGACCAACAAAGCCTAAGAAACGTTTGCTTCTGATGACTCAATGTTGTTTGTGCAGGTGCCGCTGCTCATTAAAAAAAGAACCGCACCGCTCCTGAATCTTACTAATCCTCCAGAAGTCTGAAGTCAAAAGGGAGTTTTGATCTGCTGTACTTCAAGCTGTTTCCATTTACAAACAAAATTGTGGATTTCCAGACTTTTAATTGTTTCTCTAACTGACATTTCTTGCATTATAGGTTTAGCGAATAGCATATGCTGTTTTTCTGACAGCTTTCCCCAGCTCTCCTCAGGTATATAAATGTAATTTTAAAATGCTACACAAAGTTTCAAAGAATCCCATGGCTGATTTAGAACGATTAGGTGTTTTTAAAAGTCTGAAACAATTCACTGTCTATTGCTTGATAAAATCAACAATAAAGTTGTCACATACATAACAGCATTTCATTGTCCTTTCTATTTGTTTTGCTATGTTATTGTTAATCTTTGATTAATTAAGATCAGCTTTTACATACATGCCCCTAATGAAATTACATGAAGCAAATGATCAAAGTTGTTTTGAGTACATACATTTATATTTTTTCTTCCATTGGTGTTTCCTGCAGAATTGTTGTGTCACCAACTACTTTTGTCAAAAATGATCACCAGGCAGAGAGATTTATAAGGAATTCGGTCCTACCAGTTAGCCCCACTATGCATGCACCTGACGCACAGCCTAAAACCATCGCTATCATCCAACTCAACACCGAAGGGAAGAAATGAGAAAATAAAATCCATTGTTCGCCAGGGAGAAAAGGGAAGCTGTTTGGGTAAGGCCAAATGGTTCATGGACTGCATGCAGTGCCACTGTTCTGGCAAATCATGTAACTAGTTAAGCTGCAAAACATAATGTATTAATTTTACAAGCGGCAAATGTGCACTTAAACCATATCGTGTGGACAATTTGAAATAGGACATTTGAACATATTGAACGTATTGAAATCTGTTATTGACTTGTTATTAGGTTTTTTGTAATGTTTATAAAGCTGATCAGTGAAATTCTTGTACATCTTGTGATGTCAACCCAAAATCACAAAAGACCGTGACTAAAACTGAGAGACACTCACATTGACATGCAGGTTGTCAATCACACAAACACCGAGACTGCAAAGCATTGCAAGTATTTAATGAAAGTCTTTTCGGCAATGCTTCTAAAACCAATGTCTTTGTATAACTGTTTTTCAGTCTTTCATTTAACTCAGCTGATTATAACTTGCAGGTAGATTAGATTAGAGAGCATGTCTGCTACTTTACTAAACTGACTCAGATATTATTTGTTATACCAAGACTGCTTTGTATCCTTTGGTAAACATGGATCTGGCCAAACAAAAATCACATGTGGAGTTCTTCAAGGCTCCATTCATGGGCCACTTATATAATTTATTACTCATTATAATTGCAAGTGCTCCTCCTAGTTTAGATTATGGAGTACTCCAACACTTCTTACCATATAGACACATATATGCTGATAAAACAGGACATGATTTTTCATTAACAGATACCATACCCTTACAGTCGCTGAGTCAGAATGTCAATAACATCCATGAACAAATCTGTCTGAATACCTTTCCTTTAAATGGTTTTTGTTCCGAAAAAGAAGGAATGAAGATCAGCCTACACGGCATGTGTTGGTGCAATATAAATAAACTTCAGACTTCAGTTTAACTGCATATAAATACATTTAAAATCCCCCCCCCCAAAAAAAATAAATAAATAAATAAAATAAAAACACAGAGTATGTAAGAAATCTTGATATTATTATGGACTTAAATTCTAGCATCCAATTAAGGTTATTAATAAATCAGTTTAATGCCATCTTAAAAATGTCAGAATAAAAGCTTGTCTGTTAAAAAAATTACGAATAAAAACTTGTGCAACCTGGGATTAAATTGCAGTTAGGTAAAGGTAATGGTGTCTTTACTTGTCTTCACAAAAAAAAAAAAAAACTTTTATCAGGCAGCTGAAGCTCAATAAAAAAAAATACTGCTTGGGTAATCCTGACAAACGGCATAAATATGGAAACCATGTTTGCAAAAGATTAGACTTTAAAATCTCGTCCATGGTCTAAAAGGCACTGAATGTTCTAATCTAAATATATTTCAGAGCTACTGGTCAGATATGAACCATGCAGACCATTCACCAGACCCGGCCCAAGGCATAAGTGAACTAACCCGCTGTCTGGGGCCCTCAGGGATCGTTTCTGAAATGCTAAAACTTGAACACAGACCATACACCTACATCCTAATATTTTATTATTGAGGATGAGAATATGATTACATTGACTTTGATTGTTTCAGCATAGTAAATTCAAAGCTTTTTGATTGTTTAAACTTCAAATTTAACATTTAAAGGGATTAGCCAATTCCCTTTCTAAAGGTATAGAGGGAAAAAAACTTAATTGCTTGATGGTGGTGTTTACATTGTCACGGTCTGTTGCTGCAAGCTTTATGTTTTCTTTGTGATTGAGCTCGGTTTGTTCACAAATACGTCTCAGCAAACAGCCTCTGAATGTTTTTAAGCTCAGCCGATTACGTTTGCACCCATCTCCCAGATTCCACTAAATGTGTATAAAACGCTGTTAGTGATGATGACGTTCTTAACAGTAAGAAGGTCCCCTAATCAAATCCTTCCTGAGCCCCCATAGAGTCTTGGGCCGACCTGAGGGAAGATCAGAACTAAACCTGGAGAGGAAGCCTTTAGTTTCTCTGCTCCTCAGCTGTGAACCCAGAAAACCTGAGAGGAGCAGAAACTGTTGCCTCTTTTATATCACGCCTAAAAAGATTGCCATTTGCTACAAGTCAAAGATGATTTTTCTCCCCTTGATTTTAAGCTTATATTTCTGTTTATGTAATTGCTATTCTTTTGTTGTGTTTGTATAATTAAAGTAATTATATTTATCTCTATTCCTTCATTTTCCTTCAAAGCACTTTGAACTTCCTTTAGCATAAATGGTGCCATGTAAATAAACTTTCCTTGCCTTAACATATCAGCCCTCACTTTGGGAATCACTGCTATAAAAACACCCACAATGCAGAATACACAGACCTTTCATCAGTTTATTCTCTGGCTACAATGATGCTCTGAAAGCACAGATAACAGGCCTTAATGGTGATATTCAATTTACAAATGTGTTGCAGTGAGCAATTGGATTTAAATGCCAAAGCATAGGTGGGGGTTCAAATGCAGATATACTCCATGTGATGGATGATGTGTTCACAACAGATGTTTAGAGGTATAAACTGCGTTCACCAACGTTTTAGCAGCTTGCAACCCATTTGAAACTGCCTCGTTTTTATCACCAGCTGTGCTGTTGTTGAATAATGCCCATCCTTGAGAATAAAGACTGAAAAAAGTACTCCACCGGGAGGGCCCTGTATCTAGATTAGAGGGAGATCCTCTTAAAGGTATCATGCAGGCACAATATTCTCTCTTGTTCCCTCCTCCCCAGAACATTTCCTCTGAGACCACTGATTTAGCTGGCAGAAGGCTAGATCCTCTTTGTCCAGATGCATACAGAAAACAATTCTCTGGGTGAATTAAACACTTCAGTGCCAAAGGAACAATAGCCGGTCCCTGAGGAAACAGTGGCGCGCGTGTGTGTGTGTGTGAGAGAGAGAGAGAGAAAGATTTGAATGTCATATGTCTTACATGAGTGGTTGTTAAGGCTGACAGCTACAGTAGCTTTGGACTATGAGGCGTTTGCTCATTCACACTCAGAAGCATGCAGAGCTTGGTGGATGTGCTGTTTGCCAGGGTCTGGAGTTTCCCTAGTAACAGCGGCTACTTCCCCACTGTTGCTGATAGAAACAAAGATGTAGATCTTCATGGCTACATGGTACAAGCACGCAGCATATGGCTTGCAAATGCACACAAACAGTGAGAAGTGACCAGGGCTTTCAACAAACAACCTGACACTCAGAGCTTTGTCTACTAGCCTTTCTCACTTTAACTCTCCTATACATACCCGATGTATATATGGAACTGAAAGTAAAGGATCTACACACAAACAGTGTCATAGATGGCAATGATCTCCCCTCAAACTGGCTTTGTGGCGTGCGCACACATACACATGTTCGTCTTTCTCGGAGTCCTATTAGTCACAGACCACAAACAGCAGTGTAACACTGGCTGCCCCAGTACCCCGATTTATCAAGCTCACAAGGGAAGTCTGACACACTCTCCTTTTCTCGCGCTCTTTCTCTCTCTCTCTCTCACACACACATGAACACAAATGCTAAAAAAATATATAGAAAATCACTCACCTGAGGCAACCTCAGCCTGTTCAACATGTACTGAACAGGCAGAACAGTCATCACAAGGGAATACGTCAAAAGCTAAGGACTAAAACAGCAGCAAAAGGTTGGGGTTCATGTTTGGCAACAACAATGTCAAGTTTGTAAAGAAGAAAATTTAAAATACCCTCTTTCCTGCTTGAATTTTTATAAACTACCACATTTGTTAATTATTTTCTTCAGATATGAAAATGTGTTTTTGCAGGCTGTGGCTAAGGGCCAGTGGAAACTGATGGTAATGAGAAGAAAGGAAATAGATGAAAAGTATCTGGTCATATGTCTAATGGGAAGTCCAAATAAACGGTGGCAGTTTGTGCACCAATGCCTGTCTGGGTGATCTGCTCCTTCTGCCTGGAGCATTGGTGGGTTTTGATATGAGCAAAACGGGTTTCTGCCCAGAGCAGCATAGTTAGGTCAGAGTTTTCTTTTGCTTATTGGGATATCAATTTGTTTTTAATGGACAATTGCCTGCTATGTGTTGACACCGAAGTTGGTGTTTAATTCACAGTTTATGATTTACAGCACAAATAAATGGCCATATTCTGTTTGTTTTTTTTAAGTGAGTTGTTTGCTTTTGATTTTTTCCAGTTAAAATTTCATAATTAGGCCAGGCGAACTTTGACTGAGTAATTCTATGCTAAGCATGGAGATTCTATAAAACACAATTTAATGTCCACTAAACTAATATTTGCTTGTAAAACACAAAAAAGTGTTTTACAAGCAATATTTAGATATTTACTGACAATTAAAATGTGCAATATACAGACTGATCAAACTGGGCTATAGTTCATAAACCTCTGTTAGTGATTTGTAAAACTCTTTTGTAGAGAAAAGCTAATTCCTAGATTTCTATTGAAATATTGAATTGATCAATATTTTTTGTTCCATATGTTTTTAATAAAATACCTAATGATAAGGGTTTTTGGCAGAATTGACTTACTGGGAAAGTTGACACGTATATATCGCCCCTGGGTTATATCTATTGTACAGTCAAGGTTCAACCAGTCAAATAATTTTAGATGCTGATGAAGAGCTCATTAATTAGAGTCTGGATTTCTATTAAGTGAATTAGTCCTTTAACTCAGCAACAAACCAGGTAACAACTTAAAGGTTATTACCCAGAATTGCTGGACCGCCACATTTTCATGTGTATCGGGCCAAGAAGCAAAGGAAAATTTGTAAGGGTTGTAATTGATGCACAAGTTTGTTTTTAGATGTTACCTCCCTGACACATTTGCACCTTAGGCAGAAAGCATAAAAAAACTAAAAAATAAATAACACAAAAACAAAGAACTACTTTATACAATTATGAGGTTAATAAATATAGAAGCCATCTTCTCAAAGCATACATTCAGATTCTTAGCTTTAGTAGTCTGTATTCTGGCACAGGACCCTATTTCAGCGAGGCCATTGCCTGGGCACACCTAAGATGTCAAAGCATCACATATGCATAACTTAAATCAGCTTTACTGTTGTTGCACACATGCTGCCTCACATCTGTTGATTTAAAAAACAACTGCAACTCTCTCATTTACATTGCTACAACCAAAAGTACTTGAAGGTCAGAACTTTGCTGTTCCTATAAAATCTACAGACATACTCATCTCCATCACTGTGCCCAGTTACCCTTTGCTAATGCATACAATCAATATAATGACTGATGGTTGCAACATGCTCAATAAAAGCACGCCTCATGGAAAAACACCTCCACATATGTGCTTCCCTGTCCTTTCAACTGGAATTAAGGGAAAACATGAAAGCAGCACAAGAACAAATCCAGGATTCTGATGAGTTAAATGATCCAACCTCATTTGATAAATGCCAGAAAAGCAAAGCCATTGTCCACCCCTCACATAAAGTGATTGATAAACACAAGCAGCTGTGTTGCTTAATGATAAGGATTATGACATCTTGCACACTCCAGAGATGTAAAATATGTGCTCGGAAATTATGGGAGGCTGTAAAATCCACATCACACAGATCAGAGCTCGAGTTATGAAACGCCTTTGCTGAATTAACTGTGAACAACACTCTATGAAACAGCCAGTATAAGCTGCATGATCACAGATTGATGTTTTGTGTTTGATGCAGATTACTACAAAGATGTGTGAAGTGTGCTTGGCTCGAGAGAGGTCGTGAGGTATCTGGACATGAATATTTCATAGATGTATGTGTGCTCGCCAAATGGAGAATGCAGCGTTGTTTGTGTGCAAACAAGACCTAAAAGACCAGATTTTTTTTCTTCTTATTTCAACCTTCATTTATTTGAACCAAAAAAAGAGATCAATCCACTAAACTTAAATACAAAAATAAGGGACTCAAATTTTAAAATCAATGTATGAACACAATTTACACATACATCCAGTGCTGTGAGCGAGATGACAGCATTGTGGAGAGGACAATATGGCAAAAAGAGGAGCTTGGTCAAGCCCAGACGCTTTGTTTAGGCAACTGCTGCAAACAACTGAGGCTGTCATAGGTCTATGAATCATTAAGTGACTCGGGTCTGTGTCGTTGGGTCTGTCCTGGTAGTAAAGCTAGCAGTAAAAAAATAAAAGAGAGACCTCCGAGAGACATCCCCAGATCCCATCTACACCCATCCCCTTTCTCTTCCGGTCTGCTCTGCTGCTGCAGAGGAGAAAAGAGCCAAATCCACTTTCCCCAGAAATCAAAGAGAAATCAAATCGACTCGTGTGCGCTGTGTAAAGGTGATTTCGCTTGTTCTGGGTTAATGGGGTTGATTAGAAATCGAGTGCGCGACTCAGCACGCGTCCTAACCATGCGGGGCGTTGTCTGTTTGTATGGCCGCGCTCCCTCACATCTCAGCCCTCCATCTGAATGGGAAATCCACAGTGCGCCACGGTCTGCCCTAAACAAGCGGCCAGTCCCAAAAACAACAGGTCTTTGTCCGTGTGTGCGCGTCTGGCGGGGCTTAATTGAGTGCGTATGTGTGCAGGTCCTGACAGTCTGTGCGCCAAAGCGTGCGTCCATGCGCCTCCGTGACAGTAGGCGGAGGATATCAAACGGAATTCCTGATCAGTCCTTGCCTCCGTTCACCAAAGAGAGCTCTTTAAGAATTCCACTCGCGTCCACTCTCCGCCGCTCCCGGATCATGTCCTCCAGGCTCCGAAACACTAGCGTGTGCACCCCGCTGCCGGACAGGTGCACTTTGAGGAAATACTGCTGCTCTGCAGAGTGCGCCTCGCCGCCTGCTTTAAACTCCCGTTTTCCGAAGCGGCACCAGGCAGCGAAACTTTCTGAGTTGGTCCAACAAATCTCCTCGCTCCTCAAGCCCAGGTGTCCCGAAGCGTTCTGCATCACCAGGTCCGGAGGAAGCGGCCGGAATCGGTACCGATTGTTCACTATTCTTCCGTGTCGGCCGTTGCTGATCTCTAGCAGACTGTCCCTGCGGATTTCGCCCTTGTGCAGGTGAATGATCTGGTCGTCACGCTGGTAGATGACCCAGTGGGGGGCTTGCGCGGTGGCCACCAGCTCCAGCAGGTCCCCCGGCTTGCACATAGTCAGCAAAGTTTTGGCCGAGTACACGTTCAGGTCCTCGTTTTCCCGCAGCTTGGAGAAGATGCATTCCTGGGAGCAGAATGCCGAGTATTCCACTTCGCTGACCGAGAAGGGTCCCTCCTCGGCGGGGCTGTGGTCCTTGGTGAAGCCGCAGTCGGACGGAGTGCGATCGTCCACCTCCTCCTCTTCGTCAGAGAAGAAGTAGGCGACGCCGACCCGAAGCTCGTCCTTCTCCAGCCCGGACGGATCCCCCGTGGGCAGCTCGCTGTAGTTGAGGTGGGTGATCCGATCCAGTTGGTTTCCCATCAATGACCCGGCAAGGCAGAGGCATGGACTGCGGTGTCTAGTGAAAGTGAGAGCACGGAAAGCATTAAAACACCGCCTTTCACAAAACAATGCGTTTACGCACAAAATCGATAGTAGCTATTCTAAGAAAACACAAAGAACAGCAAGGATCAGCGCGCACAAGGGCAAAAGCTGTCATATTATTGAGCCAATCAATGATCCACTGTCCCTTGCTCCCTCACACTCAGTTGCCAATCATTACATCCAAAGGAATGTAAGAAAACCAAACACGAAACTGCAGCAAATTAATGCTCCACTTCATATAAAGGCCAATCTTTACGCACAGAAATAAAGAGAAAGCAGGATAAAAGAGGATACCAGTGCGCTCCCAATGGCGAATGACTAGATATCCTTATGATCCATGAGTACAGAGGGCTGCTCAGTCCTCTGCTCCCCTTCTGGCTTTCTTTCTTTCCCCTCTTTCTTCTCTCGTTTCTCCTTCGGTGTTTGCAGCACGCACCGGGCGCTCCGGCTGCAGTGCGAAGCTCGTACTTCACTTCTTTCTGTCACCAACTCTGTTTAAGTACCACGGAGAGCTCCGCCTCCTCCGACGCGCTCCGCCCGCAGTGGAGTCCGTTCCCGGTGTCCTATTACCTCAGAGCCAATGGGAAACTCCGAGAAAGTGCCAGTCAGTCAGCAGAGCCAATCAGGTGCGCTCAGAGGCTGCTGGCGGCGACGGACGGCTGTTACTGTGGTGTGGTGTTTTTGTTGTCAGAGTGCTGTGTTATTCTCCACATGATCAGCAGAGTCCACGCACAACTTCAGGGCAGACTTTCGTTCAGACGGCGTGAGATGCAGCACTATCTCACAAGAGGCAGATTACACATGGCATGGTAAATAGAGCTCTAAAAATACTCACCCCCCAAATGTTTTTACATTTACACATTTTACACCCCAGAGCAGCAACAAACTTCATAGAGTTTTTGCTTGATTTTTTTGTTGTGATAGATCAACACAAAGTAGTTCATAATTGTAAAATAGCAGAAAAGGTGGTTTAAGAGCTATTTTTAACAAAGAATTAAAAAAATCCGAAAGCATGGAGTGCTTAACCAGCTCCCTTTACACCCCTAAATAAAATGAAATGCAATCAATTGCCCTCAAGAATAAGCTTACTAGTAATGTGTGGAGCGGTTCAATGCAGGGTCAGGTTATAACCTAATGTCAAAATTAGACAACGGACATTAAAATGTAAAACTGCAAGACTATTAATTATATATACAGCCGAGGGGCCTGAGTCATGAGCACCCTGCAAATCTGGTCATCATGGAGGAGTGGTAAATGAACTGAATTAATATAGCACTTTTCTTGTCATGCTGAACACTCAAAGTACTTTACAATAGAGCCACGTTTACCTAATCGCACTGAAAAACAAGTACACATTCATACTCCGATACGCCTGTCAGTAGGCCACTTGGGGCTGTCTTCTTTGCATGGGGGCAAGTCAACATGTGGAAGATCAAAGCTGCAACTTTTAGATTATAAAAAGAAACTCCATTTAGCCACAGTCACCCAAAGACGTAGGACTGTAGTCCGAGCACACTATCCCTACCGTAAAACATGGTGGTGGGCAGCGTCATACTGTTGGGATACTTTTCCTCTGCAGAGATAGAAACTGATCACTGACTGATGAGAAGGTGGATTGACCTAAATGCAGGGAAGTCCTGTAAGAAAACCTTCCAGAGTGCAAAAAAACTTGACACTAAGGCCGAAGTTCGACTACAAACACCAAAATGACTCTAAAATATCTCTAAACATAGAGCCAGAGCTACAATGGTACGGCTTACATCAAAGTAAACTGAATGCAGGCTAATCCAGTAAAAAGATGGGTCAAGACAAGAAAACTGTTCTTGCTCTCCCGATCGAATTTAGCTGAGTTTGAGCAATTTTCTAAAGAATGGGTAGCAGTTGGCAAAGCTGGTAAACGTATAGCCCAAAAGACGCCGGCTACTGTAGTTGCAGGGAAGGTGTCAAAGGAAAGCTAGGAACAAAATTTCCCGCTTATATGGTTACGCACTACTTTGTCTTGATCTCTCACATAAAACCCCAATAAAATTAATTTAAGTTTGTGGTTGCATGCTGAAATTTTACAAATGTCAAAAAGGATAGCTAGTTTAGCCAGGCACAGTACATACCAACACCTTGTGTAACACACAAGCAGATTCCATCCTCCACTTCCCATGAGTGGCCTGTAAATATGTTTTTTTTTTTTTTTTATGTTTGCAAAGCAGCAGATTCACTCACATCTGTCCCCATATGAGGGTTGTGTAGCTGGTGGAGGGAAGGACCTGCAGGTACGCATTTGACAGCAAGGAAGAAGTAAAACAAAGGATTCTGCAGGATGCTTTGTTCTAAAATGTGTGATATCACTCTGCACTGATGTTGTTCCTGGGAACCAAAGTAAGGCTGAAATGAAATGCGCATCACATAGCAGCTTGTGACTCACTTTTGCATGCATAATATATTGAATACTTATAGTTTTTCTTGTTTTTGCAAGATGAATGTGAGTACACTAATGCCATCTCATCTCTGAAGTGATGTCTCTGTTTTCATCGCCACTGCCCACAGCAGATAGCCATCTTAGCATTTATATTAGACCCCTCGACATGGAGATAATATTCCATCTTCACACCTCAGTCTTCAGAATCTGTTCATCTCGTTGTCCTTCTGGTGGCATCTGGAGTGGTAAGAGGAGTTGCTGCTGTCTTTTTTTTTTCATCCTCTCCCAGATGGTTGGAGATAGCAGCTTTCAGCTGCCCCTGGTCTTTGTTTCCGTCAGTGACAGGCAGAGCGAACAGGAGCTTTTTTCACCTAGTGAGATACGATTGTACTTACACACATGCCCACGCAGACCAAAAGGACAAAGTCAGATTTCCATGCAGCCGTTTGCATGCCCTCCCTTGTGTTTACAGCTGCAAGCTTGAGAACAGGAGTGCATGTATGTGAGTGATTGCCTTTTTACAACCATGAAACTGCAAGCAAGGCTGCGTGATTCATTTATGATGTATGTTGCCCTTTGTGTGTATCAGTGCACTTTAACTCCGACTGAGAGTGAGAGAAACACATTAGGTAGTAAATAAGATTTTTCATGGCCGCCCCACACACATTGTGTCACGGGACCACCAGTAATGGCTTTGGCCACAGCTCTTCCTCTGTGCTCCTGCCACCTGTAATCTACAATGAGCAGAAATTAGTTACCTCTGAGGATGCTAACTTCCCACTCGACTTGTTCTGGCTTTTTTATTTTTTTACATCTGTTTCTTTTTACCTTCTTACAAATGTTTCCTCACAAACCCAGCTAATCATGTAGGCAGTGGCTGTAATAATAAGGCAGGTTGCAGACAGTAGTGGAATAACTACTGAGACAGAGTGATATTTCACAACCCCAATAATTGGATACGTCTCTATTCCCTAATTACTAACTAAATCATCTACTCTGCTGTGCAATACAAATAAAACTGTCTAACACTCACACACATTCAGTTATTCACAGATTTACATCCTAATGGATTTCAACATTAAAACGTCTCTCTGTCTCACATGTGACCGATAAATGGCCTAATAAACATCCTAAAATGCACGCGTGTCTTTTGTTCGTGCAGCCAAACGGCACCTTCATGCCTCATATACAGCCGAGCCCCTGCACACACTCGTACATTTCTAAAATCATTCAGAGAGAGCTTCTGGTACATACAGGATATTCCAAAACTGTTCATATGTATTGAATTTTTCCACATTATATGGGAAGATTCTTTCCTGGTTCAATCACACCAAAATGAAACCCTTTGATCAACGTGCAAAATGGTGTTTGGTCACCCCGGGCTGACCCTGCCAAGATGGTGTTGGCAGAATTATGCTGTGGGGATGGATGCCTTTTCTTCAGGCGGAATAAGAAAGCTGGTCAGGGACAATATGATGCTAGATAGAGCTAAATACAGATCAGTCCTGCAATATAAATATTGTTTGAGGCTGCAAAATGCGTCTGTCGGAGGTTCAATGGACTCATTTTCTTTAAAGCCCATTCATGTGTTAGAATGGCCCAACCAAAGTGCTGACTTGGATCCAACTCAGAATCTGTCGTGTGAGTTAAAATCTAGGTTTGTACACATTGATCTGACTTCAGTCTGTGTTTAGGTACATTTACAAAAAAGTAGTGGAAAATTTCAGTCTCAAGATGTGTAAACCTTTTTCATAAGGCTGAAAACCATGAGCCCTTTTCTCCCCACTTCACAATTATCTGCTGCTGCATTCTGTTAACCAGTCACTTAAAATCCCCCAAATTAGTGAGCTTGTGGTTGTAACAAGACAAATCTATAAAAAAAGTTTATGAGTAAGCCTGTGAATAGGCACTGTAAAGGTCTGTATTTTGTGAAAACACATAAGTGTTTCGTCCCAAACCCTTCAGGTGAAAGCACGTGTTTTCTTTGGTTTGGTGTAAAACAGAAAACAGAAGATGGATTTGCTGCTCTTTGTGTGTACTTGTTTCGTGTTTGAGCTCGCTGTCCTAAAGAAAACGTGGAATGCAAATTTCTTGGAGCTGCATAATCTCATCATTGTAAAAATGTTTTATGTAAGTGGAAATTTAGGTTACTATCATCAGAATAAGAGACATTTCGTCTTGGTTTCCTCTTTGGAACCCCAAAGGTAACATGAAATTCCTCTGTAAGCTCTTTTTGTGATACTCTATTGATCCCTGCGGGAAACATAATCCTCCTGCTTGTATCTTTCGTGCGGAGGTCAAAGAGCAGGGTCGGCCACAGAGCAGTTTCAGGCAGAAATATTACTCCACTTGGCCACAGTGATTTCAGAGCTGTTGGAGACAATTGCTCAGTATATGGAGCAGCTCTGTGATCTATTTGGTGAAGATCCAAACACAACAGTCAGCAGAACAGCCTGGCCATGTGCCAACAAACAATGCAACAGCATTGGATATTGCTCTGCATTTTTCCCGTGTGACACAAACTATTATGCAAATACTAGAGGACCAGTATCACATTTTGGATGATGGTTACTGTAAATTATTTTTTGCCCTTTGGCTCTACATGTAAGAAGTTAGGGAACAGGCTTCTAGTTGTTGAAACCCCCAGATGTTGGACGGAATTTTAATGAGCTGTTCATTTTTTACACTGATTAAACCCATTTAACTGATCCCGCAGGGAGTTAATGCTACATGAAAAACATTAGATGTGAAGATGCAGTTTAAATGGCCACCATATGACCAGGAGTTTGGAGGTTTTGTAAACAATGGCCTTTATATCAGAGGAATCCAAATCCAGACTTTGAGGGGCATTGCCCTGCATGCTTTACATGTATTTTTGCTCCAACATAGCTGATTAAAATATGTGCATAACCTCCTCTTCAGATCCCCAAGTGCTGCAGAGGCCTAGTAATGAACGATTCACTTGATTTTGGTACGGTGAACCAGCAAAAAAAAAAAAAAAAACATGAACGATACTGGACCAAGGGGTGTTACAGTTCCAGATAATTTTCTGACCCACACACAGAAATTTATCAGGACTGCTTGAAAGGTGTACAATTATAAGTTGAATGATGGTGATGGAAATAGATGGAAGGAGGTAATGCCACTGTGCGAGTGGGCAGAGGCAGAGTACGATTCCTACGTCCATAAGAATGACAGCGAGGAAGGCTTGAGACGGAGGCAGGAGAATGTTGGAGAGCTTTCAGGCAGAGAACCGCGGAAGATGGAGGAGCTGTAGAGACTGAGCGTGGATAGGTCTCCAGGAAATTATTGTCACAGAGGTAGTTTAAATGAAATTTCAGGAAAGTGTCGAGTCTGATGAGAAACTGCAACCTGGAAAGCACATAAACAACAAATGCTTGGGTTGGAAGTAAGGCAAGGAAATAGCACAACCGGTTTTCTAAGAAGAAAATGTAGGAATACTCTCGGCTTGACTATAACCAGGTAGGTTCATCATAAGGCGAAGAAGTGTTGACTCACAGCTCCTTGTATCTCCAGCAGGTTGATGAGAAGATCCCCATCAGATGTGGTCACACCCAACAACAAAACGCCTCTGCTCACGGAAGATCTCACACTCGCACTCAAACACAATAACAGATTGGGATCAAGTCATGAGGACTGACATTGCTTGACATCATTCTCATATTTGGAATGATGCTAAGGCCCCATTCCCACTGCAGGCAAATGTGGCCCAAATTGGATTTTATTTGGGTCAAGTGACCATATTAGACTTCTTAGAACAAGTGTGAATGCTCAGATCTGGCCCACATATATATATTTTTTCAAATATGATTTCAGCCACCTATATAGCTACATTCACATTGCAGGTATTAATGCTCAATTCAAAACAAAACAAAAAAGAGTAATACTCTGGCATTTTACAGTGCTATGGTTCACAATTTTAACCTGACAAACCAAATTGATAATGTGTTGCACTCTCTGTTTTGCACGTTATCAATCTGGGTCTGCTCACATGGAATTAGTTTGGGGAAAGAAGGGACATTCAGAAGAACTTTCCAAGCTGATTGAGCGAATCAACACCTGGTGCCCACCTACCAAAGGTTGTTTTTAGCCAATCACGGTATCAAATTAAAATGTTGTAAGCAGTAGACGCAGTGAGAAACCACAAGTTACGCTGGTCAAGGAACTTCTTGCTGTCCTCCTTTCGAAGAAGAAATTGTGGATTCTGATGAAACCATTGTGATAGCAGCAGCTACGCATGCGTCCTCCTGTGCTGCCAAGTTTA
This sequence comes from Fundulus heteroclitus, assembly GCF_011125445.2. Classification (NCBI taxonomy): domain Eukaryota; kingdom Metazoa; phylum Chordata; class Actinopteri; order Cyprinodontiformes; family Fundulidae; genus Fundulus; species Fundulus heteroclitus. The sequence continues at coordinate 15,794,576 of NC_046375.1, read as the reverse complement.
TTTTGGTTTGGTGGTGGGCTTGGCAGTTCTTGCTTTCATCACAGCTGGTATGTCCCGCCTTAAACCGTAATACTGCAATGTGATTGGCTAAAACCATTTTTGGTTCGGGTCCAAACAATTGAGATGGGAGTGGTACAAGATGGATTCTTGTGTGTCTGTTAACGCACAAATACCATGAGAATTAAGCTTGCAGGCAAGGTTATCCCAACGAAGCACAAAGGTCTTTGTATTGTCTGCACCAGGGCTTGCTTTATTTAGTAAATACACCTTCTAAAATGCAACACTTTAAATCACATCCATCACATAACTGAAACAATCTCTAAATCGTTCTGTCGTGAACTAATTTATGTCTTCGAAGACACAGAAGTCTCCTTACTGTTCCATGACTCTCGGTAGATTTATGTGAGTACGGAGTACAATAGGACCAAGGGCTAGATCTGGCTGAATGGCACACAGCAGCTGTTCCTGGTAAGCAGCTGGATAGCTTGCGGAGACGCGGTCCCATTACTGTCTCTTGACGTTGACGTAATCAGAGACAGACTCTTTTTTTTCTTGGAGAGATCTATGCTCAGATTCAACAGGGCTGGTACTGCAAACAGCGAGTTGCAGGTTTTGCCATTCGTGTGACTGGATACACGAACAGTGATTTTAAAGCTTGTATAAGCCTCTTCTTTGAAGATTCAAAAGTTTCTGACTCGACCAGCAAGTTGAAAGAGATTTGCGTGTGTACAGAGCTTTCTGTATCATGGTAACGCAACGGGATGGAGAGAGATGAGCACAGTTTCCTGTGTTCACCAGCTTTTATAGATCCAGTAATATTAGCGGAGTCTCTGGCACTACAATGAATGCTGGGAGATGCAGTCTAATCAGACCTTATGTTTCAGAAAGTTGGAACCCAGCAGTCTTAATGGTGTTTCCCCCATAACTGTACAGGACTGTCTCAGAAAATTAGAATATTGTGATAAAGTTCTTTATTTTCTGTAATGCAATTAAAAAACATGAAATGTCCTACATTCTGGATTCATTACAAATCAACTGAAATATCGCAAGCCTTTTATTGTTTTAATATAGCTGATTATGGCTTACAGCTTAAGAAACCCAAATATCCTATCTCAAAATATTAGAATATCGTGAAAAAGTATACTAGTAGGCTATTCAACTAATCACTTGAATCGTCTAATTAACTCGAAACACTGCAGGGTTTCCTGAGCCTTGAAAAGCAGTCAGCTTGGTTCAGTAAACTAAATCACAAGTATGGTAGTGGTTAAGAGACAACATAAGATTCTCACAGTACTGACCATGGCATTACTGTCCTTGATTGGCCTGCCAATTCCCCTGATCTGAACCCCATAGAGAATTTGTGGGGTATTGTGAAGAAGAAGCTGAAAGACACCAGACCCAACAATGCAAATGAGCTAAAGGCCGCCATTGAAGCATCCTGGGCATCCATAACACCTCAGCAATGCCACAGGCTGATTGCCTCCATGCCACGCCGCATTGATGCAGTAATCTGTGCAAAAGGATTCCCAACCAAGTACTGAGTGCATTAATGGACACTTTCAAATGTTTGATTTTGTTTTGCTGTTATAATTTATTTTTTTTACTTGGTCTGAGGAAATATTCTAATATTTTGAGATCGGATTTTTGAGTTTTCTTCAGCTGTACGCCATAATCAGCGATATTAAAACAATAAAAGGCTTGCGATATTTCAGTTGATTTGTAATGAATCCAGAATGTATGACATTTCATGTTTTTTAATTGCATTACAGAAAATAAAGAACTTTATCACAATATTCTAATTTTCTGAGACAGTCCTGCAGGATCAATCGGACCACAGATCACAACCCTATTGTTGTCGGGTGTTGCATATGTTAGGGAGGCATGGGTGGACTCCAAGACACCAGCATGAATCCTCTGTTGTTCCACCTGCACCAAACCCAATACAGTGCTGACTAAGGCCGGGGAAGCCCCAGAGAGCCCCATTGAATCTACGAGGGAGTCTCCACCGGGGAGGCGCCCCCCACATGGTGCACAGGCTGTCACCTCACCGAGGGCAGTTAAGTTGGGTGTTATTTCATTTCCAGAATCTAATTGAGACTCTGGCTGCATACACAGTGCTCCCTCTTATGAAATATGTAGCTGTTTATGTTTTGTGTTAGCAAGAAATTTGATTCTGATTTAGCACATTTTAGAACATTTGAATAGTAAATATTATGATTTTATGGTAAATCTCTGGCTTTGTTAATTATGCTAGAATGCAAATCATGTAAGAAAACAACGGCTCATATGAAAAACATTATTACTTTTATATGTTTTACAAACAGTGCAACTGAAACAGAACCACTTAAATTGCATTGAGAGTAATTGATCATTTATAGTTTTTTACTATCATTTAAACATAGTCATACTTATCTACATGGTTGCACATGTATTTGAGGAAATTTAGTCCACATCCAACTCTACACACAGGCCCGCACCTTTCAATAAAACACATCATATGTTTATTATTCTTACCATGTTTTTTTTTTTGTTTTTGTTTTTTTAACTAACCATCTTAATTTCCCAACAATCTGTCACAGGATTTCCTTTTTGTTTCACTTATTCTTTGTGTCACCTCCTTTTGATTTTGAGTCTCAGAAGATATTGAACACGGGTCCAAATTATAGCATAAACAACCAGATCAATACTACTGCTGATGGAAATCAATCAAGCCACCCCAGCGTTTAAATTGTGCTATGAACAGAAAATGTTTGGCATCGTGCGCAAGCATCTGTTTTTCCAAGCATGAGAATGAGACACATTTAGAAATTGTGGATCTCACTGCGAGTGAAAATTGCCAAGAGGGTATGTTCTGGGTTTGGAGATGGTAAAAACTTGTCACCATAAATTTGATGTTTTGCATCATAACAGATTTAACAGACAGTGCAGTAACGCGTTTCCATTTGAGTCTTTTTACTGGTTTGGTTTACGTCCAGCCTGCCGCATATGGCATCAATCTGTCCCTCGTGATTCTGCCGGGGAAGACATTCTGGAATAGTTTAGTTGTGAAACCAGCCAGTAGCGGGGCCGGGAAGATTGAATTGGCAAAATATTGTTTTGTGTAGACTGGTTCCAGAAATCTTCTTCCATGTTTCTCCAAACAGAACCAATATTCCTGCTGTGATTTATTGCTTCTTTTGTTTTACTCTGGCTGCTTTTGGATAATAATTACTACATGAAATATGCCTAGGGTTCCTGTGTTTGTTCATTAGGAAATTCTAAAAATTCTAAAAATTCTCAGTTTTTTTTAATACATACCAGAATTTTATCATTTCCTCAATTTTAAACCATTATTTTAACTTGACTTGTCTTGGTTTTTCTTATATTTCCGGAGTTGGATGTGTATTGAAGTTTCCCTGTGTCTGATGCATGTGTTTTGTTCCTGCTGTGTCGACCACTGAAAAGCAGGTCTTCAATCAGGACTTATCAGCCCTCCTCAGACTGTGGGTTGTGACTCATTCAGAAAGCCCTCGTTCGACACATGTGAAGCCCGTCGACATGGCCCTGAATGTTAACTTTCACTGATTCCACTCTGCTCCACCTTTGAGGCAGTTCAACTCAGAAAAGAACTGTGGCATTTGTGAAACTGTGTGTGAGTATCTGTAAAGGTACGTGAATGTGCTAGAATCTGTCTTTTCTGCAATAAACCCAGTAGAACTGTGATAACATTTACTGCAATCCAAACAATCACGGTGCAAAAATCCAGTGAGCTTACAGAGGCTTGTGACCTTTGTTGCGACATAAATCAATTGAATGCTTCTAAAAACTAGGGTTTGCACACCTTTTGGAGATAAAACATTTAATATTTCATTTTGTGGTCAAAGTTTAAACTTTAAAAAAAAGTGCATCTGGACCACTTTATGAGGATGGTGACGTAAAGGAAACATGAAACACAAAATGACTGTTGAAAATAAAAGGTTATTCTTAATGAGACATAAAAAAGGAATCTAAAAGGCAAAGCTAGTATGAACTCATTGGAAAACTTGGCATGACAAATTTGCATGTAGTTTTAGTTAGGCTACCTGTACTACGTTTGCAGCCCTTTCTCTATAACAACTTATCCTCTTCTGTAGGTCATTAAAGATTATCCTTACCTGTTTCAAAAACTGAAACAAACACTATATTGTAGCTCTTGAGACCAAAAACAAATGTGCCATTCCCGAGACAGGGAAGATTCAACACCAGAATGCTATTTTCTCACGTAACATTTGCTAAGAAATGCAATGTAATCATTTGTCTATGGTCGCTACATGCGATAGGGAGCACTCTTTAGAGTTGCCTGTGGGAAAACTGACTTCTACACACAGAGTATGGGTTAAGCTTGTAAGACTTGTGGGATTTTTTTCTGTGTGAAAGGTCAGATGACTGTCAGGAAACCTGAAAAAAACTGAAACATCTTATCAGACATAGAAAACAGAGGTTCAGAGAGAAAATACCGTCAATAAAAGCAGAGTAAAAAGAGTAATCTAATACATGAGCTTATGTTCACAAACATCACCCTCCCATACTCACAGAATTTGTCACTTAACTGTCTTTGGTTTAATAGATTTACCATTTACCACTAAAACAAACAATCTTCTTTCAGATCTGCTCACAAAATTCAGCTTTAATGAGTCCTCAGCAACAATAGACAGCTGGCTTTCACAGTGATGAATTTAACACATAGATATCACTGGACGTATTGATGTGAAGTGTCTTGGCACTTTGCCCTCTGTGCTCAAATGAATGTAGGCAAGCCAGGCCTCGACCCCTCCTCCTTCCTCCTCTGTCTCTGGCTTGTCTGGTCCATTGGTATGCAGGGTGATGTTGGCTGATGTTTGCAGGGGAAGGATAAAGCAGTAATCAGTGCCAATGAAGCAGCTCTCGTCCCATAGCACAAATGTGCCAACATCAGCAACACCAGCCAGCCATCTGTATCCGCATGTGTATGGGAATGTGTGTTTCTTTTTCTGTGTGAGGGGGAGTAGTATCACAAAAGCCAGTCAGAGGTCACTTTCCTGAATACATTTTTTTATGACTTCTTTTGCTCTTGTCCTCTGTACAAGCTGTGAAATAGATTCGCAACCCTTGAAAAGCAACAGTGCGTTAATTTTGCTATGGTCCCTGTTTCTGCCTAGATTATTCTTTGAAGAGACATATATTCCTACCACTCAAACATATATTTCACAACTGTATCACTTGAACACTCTGGCTGGATTTGCACAGCCCTGATGCAACAGCTGTGAAATGTTTGAGTATAAAAACACTGAAAGAACTGTGTCTATTTCAACGCTTTTGTCATATCACACAACTGTGACAGGAATTTGAAGATGAAAGATGAACCTTGAACCTGGAGAGCCGAGGCACTCATGAGCCCCCAGCCTCTCTATCAAAAGCCTCAGCAGAACAGCTAATTGCGTTGAGAATGACAGGAAGCAGCATCCAGCTGGCAGCTCCTGTGTTCGTCTGTGTGTGTAAGCAAACCTTACCCTGATAAGTAAAGGTTACAACAATTAACGCATCAGGAACATTGGCCTCAACCAGTGATTACCCTCCGTCGCCATATTAACCAACTCACAATCATCTTTTTTTTTTTTTTCCGGGAGCACCAGCACACATTAACTGGACTCTTTAATTTACTTTTGCTATATCTACAAATAAGGTTGTCTAAAAATTGTTAGCTGCAAAAAACTGTGTGAGTAATTGATGTTGTCTGAGAGGAAGTCCAAATAGCGGGACAAACACATTTTAGTTTTATATATCTCTAACTCCCAACGCATTTCATCTCAAAACACAACAACAAAACTTCAAAACAAGCAATTCTAATTTGTGTGTGGTTGTGTAGAATTCAGTTTAATTAAAATTTGTATCAATTGTGTTTATTTATTTCACTCTTAGAGTGAATTTTAAATAAAAAAAGTCTTATCTTTTGCTGCCAACTGGTAAAATGTTATCTGAAAAAAAAAAGCTTAATTAGTGCCATTGAGTCGTTGACTTTGTAGCATTTCCTGATCCTGAGTAACTTCTAGGAGTTATTTGGACTTAAAAATCCATCTGACAAACAGAATGAAGTGTTCAATAGTCTTTATTCTTAGACAGGAAAATGGCAGCTACATTACAGAATTGCAGTAACCATGTGCAGATCTAAAGCACAAAGAGGTAAGTGACTGAGAAATGGCAGATAAGAACACACTTGTTCAGGTTGGGATTTGACCAACTTGATGGCGTACTCCAAATGAGTAGTGAAAAACCCAGATGATGCTCAGGAGCTTCAAGAGCAACTAGTGTTGTGTGTTCACTTGTGCCGATTTTGCACCTCCTGTACAAGGATGATCATTTCCCACAGGGAGAAGTTTTTGTTGCCTACATTTCTCCTCAAAAGATGCAACGCTTTTCCAGAAATGTACCAGTGGTGGTGTTAAGAGAGGTGACTGATAGGTGGGCCCCCAATAGCAACTCACGCTTGACATATTTCCCCAACTTTGCATTTTGGAGGCTGAGCGGCTGTCATACATCGCAAGACTGATGCAGTCACTGCTCTAAAATAGCTCTTTTGGTTTTAAAGTGTCGCTTTGTTTCCTGCAAATTGCTGTACTGCCACATCTAGCCATTCAGGTAACTACAAGCGTGCAACAACATGTTCGACCTTGCTGAATCCGCCCTTGCAAATGTTACAATTCCTTGCAGAGTGTGCAGAAGCCTTCACATATAATCTTTTCCATCTGAGTGTGACTGAATACGTGAGTGTTTCTCACAGAGGGGGTTGATTCAACATGTGACTGACTACCTCCTGTGTGGCCTGGACTTGCCATTCTAATCTCTTGTCAAACAGCCTTGTAGAACTTCACCTCCTACAATTGCTGCCTTGACCTGATTAGTGTGTGGGTGTGTGTATACGAGAATGAGAAGAAGAACAAAGACAAATATGCAAGATGTTAGAGGTTTAAATCACGGTGTTATAATCCCCTAAAAGGTAATTTCCCAGCAACAGTGAAGAACATGCACATATGTAGCTATATGCTAAGCACATAAGTTCAGGCTTTAACACTCCAGCAGACGATGATGTATTGAATGCAGGCCAATGTTGAGGAACTACCTATATAACACTGTGGTAAAGTTCTGATAGGTTACGATTAAATCTCACACCCACAGCCCCCATATCGGCCCAGTAATATGTCATGAGGCACACACTAATGAAATTCTAGTTTCACAGCTAATGAGGCGGTAAATTTAGGAGCCAAACCTGTGTTGGCTCAAGATTTCTCCAGTCTTTATGTGTTTCTGCACACCTATGTTTTGTATTCAGTGCTCAGTTGAAAAAAATGTATCACCATCTGCTTCTTTTGCAAAAAAAGAGCTTTCTGTTCACGGCATTTACAAAGCATGGAGCTTTACTGATAAAAATATCTAAAGTAACTAAAACATACAATGGATCTTGATGGATTCTAAATTTCTTAAATTAATGTGACATATATTCTGCTGTGTCATATTTTAGTGTCTTTCAGCATTCCAGGACTTCATCTGACAATATTTGCCCATTCTACCTTCTAAATGTTATCAGAGCGGACATTGCCTACAAGCTCGTCTACAGTTGCCTGTACAGATTTAGTTCAGAAAGTCAGATTTCGTTTTGGCCAGTCCATCACTTCAATTTGCTTCTGATGAAGCCATTCCTTTGGATGTGCATTGACAGTAAACATTTAATTTAATTCAATTCAATTTATTTTATATAGCGCCAATTTACAACACATCATCTCAAGGCATTTTACAAAGTCAAATTAAATCAAATCATACAGACACATTGGTCAAAAAGTTTTCTATCTAAGGAAACCCGATAGATTGTATCAAGTCTTGAGACGCAGTATTCATTCGTCGTTAAAGAGCGTAGAGCCACAGTGGACAGTCGTCCCTCATACTGAGCAAGTATGAAGCGACAGTGGAGAGGAAAACTCCCCTTTAACAGGAAGGATGGAGCTTGATTATTAAGGGCTTCATATGTGAGAAGGAGAATTTTAAATTATATTCTTGATTTAACAGGAAGCCAATTATGGGAGGCTAAAATTGTAGAAATATGATCCCTCTTGTAAATATTCATCAGAACTCTTGCTGCAGCATTATGGATCAGCTCAAGGCTTTGAACTGCATTTTATGGACTTACTGATAGTAAAGAATTACAATAGTCCAGCCTTGATGTAACAAATGCATGGACTAGTTTTTCTGCACCACTCCTGGACAGAATATGTCTAATTTTGGTAATATTCTGGAGGTGAAAAAGGAAACCCTGGATACCTGTATATTATAGAATTTAATGGGAAAACACCACTCATATTTAGTCAAAACTGACTGCTATCTGGTGCTGTGAATAATTTCATCCATCTCAAAGAAATCCCACTTCTATCAGATGAAAGGTTGGCCCTCAGTATTATGCTGTCTCCACCATGTTTTACTGTGCATATAGTTAATTGTTGATATTTAACATTGCTTTTGTGCCAAACATAGCATTTGGAATTGTGGACCTAAAGATCTGTTTTGGTTTCATTAGACAGACATTCACACTCAAGGTTTTTGGAGATCCTGTAATGCCCTGACATAATCCGGAAACCCAGTAATTCAGCCCACACAGAGAATGAATGTTTAAAAGAGTTTAATAATAATCTGGTGTTGCTGGGACAGGAACTGACAGGAACTCGTAATGGAATCACAGTGGGGAGAAGAGCAGGATGAGTCGGATCTCTTACTGATCCGAATCATGCCGTGGCTTGATACGGCAAAGGCTACTGGGGAAGTGATTGTCAGTTCAGGGGTCATGCACAGGGAAACCCTCCACAAGGCAGAGGTGTCCGGAACAGCTAGGCAAGTGGTGAGTCCAGAATCCAAGGGAGAGAATCAGTAATGAGAGGCACACAGAGAGCAGAGGTTTCCAAGCAGGGACAGAGGCAGGTCCGAAGTCCATGCTTGGTTCAGTCACTAGGAGAATCCCATAAGGGCAAAACAGGCAGGAGAAAAGAGGAACAAGTCAGGTCGGTAACAGGTAATCAGACAAGGAACGCTGAATCTGGCGGTTACACACTAGGAGAGTCAGGAATGCGTAGTGCTCCTCCCAAGTGCAGCGACTCCCAGTAATTGGAACCGCCGAAGGTGTAACCAATCAAACCTCGATTGGTGGTGCAGCACAGGAAGCAGGGAGTGACCTCATGGGACTGCAAACAGCAGCTTTTCAGGCAGGAACAGACAGAAATCATTACGTCCGGCCTGGCCGTTTTATTAGCCAGAAAGTATTTCTGTCTTGCAACCCTACACCAACCTTTTCCTTATTGGTACTTTTATCCAAAATATAGCTTTAAATACACAAAAATCCCACATTGAAAGATTAACAATATTTTAAGATAATCATATTCACTATAATTGATTAATGCTGAAAGGCTGTCAAACTGAAATTGATAAAACTTGCATTACATGTTAAAGAGCTGAATCATGAATTGGTTCAATACCTGATGAAAAATAAAACTGGAACTTTAACAGAAATAGATCTGCTTTTCAGAGCCACTGTAACACCCAAGACTGAAAATGTCTGAAAATTATGTCTAATTCATGGAGCGGTCTATATTCTGACAGATGAATTTAAATAAAAGAGAATGGGTCTTAGCATCTAATGAGGTGTAGTACCCTCTTTGAGTTTGATAATAATGGTATTTCTTCAGCTGCATTAAAGGTCAGCTCCTTCAGAATGGACTGCTGTTGGTCAGTGGTGAGAATTTTATATGTTGAAGTCCACTAAAGATAAAACTACAGCTAAATGTTCAAACCATTTTTAGGTCTCACCCAGGAAACCCATGACAAACAGAATGTAATATGGTAAAAGCTATTAACCCAAGATATAACATATGGATGATAATAAACTGAAGAGTGGTGCATCTCTAAGCTCTCGTGTCAAGTGTTAGTTGGATTCATATCTGTTTTTATAGACATAATTTATAAAATGTGTTGGGTATACTAATTAAGTATCCTTCTCTTTATTACTTTGAAAAACCTTCAGAAATCCTGTTAAAGTGCTTCTTAAAATAGTTTTCAAAAATGTATCATTAGTACTTTTATAATGTAACTTTTATTCGCCCTGTCTTGTTTTTTTTTTCAGATGTCATGGTGTAAGAAATAACCTATTTGCATCAAGCTCTTAAAGTAAACACACTTAATAACGTTCTAACCTTAAAGCAGGAGTGCTCCTGAGCCTTTTAACCAGACCATCTGGATACAGATCCCTCCTAATCAATTTTGTAACAGAAGCAGCACTCCATGACTAACTCTTTCAGTCTCTTTAAGTCATTTCCACAGATCTGGAGAGCTACACTCTGACCTGTGCGTTGCTCGCCCGACTCTCAGCAGTACACATTTAATACAAGCAGATGCTGCTTGTATGAAAGAGTCACTGCAACCGGTTCTCTTTGTGTATTCCGGCAAACATAATAATAGCCTCTGAGACTACCCTGGAAGTTTAATGCATGATTTTTCTCCCTGTCGTGACCTCAGGGACTGTTCAGTAACCTTCTACAGTCCCTATGCTCAGGCCAGAGAGCATTGACAGATTTTATATTAAATCAGGTTAATATTTTTGGTTCAGCACAACTTTAGAGATCTGCTCAATCGCTGAAGCAGGTTTTCATTAACATGTAACCTTTGTCCCTCTGTTCTTCACGCTGAGACTTACTGACTAAATCTGATCGAGAGGAAGGTGAAGCTAGCATGCTATTCAGAGCTTGAGTAAAGGACTAGTTTTTGCTTTTAATGAATCTGAGCAACGTTTGATCAGCTCTAGTTCATGATCTCGTATACTAGATTTTTTTAATTTAGTTCACACAGGTTATTTAAAGAGTTTTTGTTCGGTACTAAGCTTTATTATACTTGGTATACTAAGCTTTATTAAAGTCTATTTTCTAACATTTAAAACATTTTTCACACATAGAATAAGGTTTCACAGTGTGTCATACATTGTTTTCTAATCTGTCTCCAGTCATGAATAAATTAATCCAATGTTGACAATTTAGATGGAATTCATATTTTAAGCTGATTAAAAGTAGGCTATATTTTATAAATGCAGACATACCCCTTTAGTCTGGGTACAAGCAACTTACACATCATCCAAATGAGACAGCAAGAAGAAATACAAATAACCCAGTCTCATAAACCTAGGCCCAATTTAACCCCTGATCTGGACAAATGTCCTGGTGACGACATCCATTTTACCGTTTGAAATTTTAGCTGTTTGGGTGGTTTTTGCCCAACATTTCCAGTGTGAATGAACCATCATCATCCACAGGGCATTTCATACTGACTATGCATCAACTCGTACCTAGCAGAGTGGCATTTCACATTTGCTTTAACCGATGATGATTCTCAGTAACTTTCTGTATTCTACTTTCTAAACTCACTCCACTCTAAGGACGTTTTGCTTTATTTAATATTCTCTGAAAACAACAGGTTTTTATGGCTGTTTTGGTTTGATAAAGCATCATATTTTGTCATAAATAATAGGAGTCATCTGACCCAAATGGAAGTCAAAGTTTCTAAAGACTATAATACAATTAATTTGCTAGATAGATCAATCACCAGATGATCAATACATTTTCTGTGGCTACCTTGAAAATAATATTCTCAGACATTAATTACTGACCTTATTCTATAAATTGTAACATTCAGATTACTGTGTCCATGTGACCTTGAGAGAGGATCCTACTTTTGTTTTCCCCTTTGTGTATTGCAAGACGCAGATTAATATTTTATATCAATTTAGTCCTTTATTGTCCCACTGCGGTACTGTTATGTTTGTAGTCATCCAGATACATTTTAATATTGATTTCCCTCAGAATATAAAGCTCTGATGTTTCTTGGGCTCACCTCAGGAGGAGAGCATCTTCTAAATAAATAGAAAAAAAAGTGTTTTGTCAGCAGAAGTTCTGCAAATACTGTTCAACTACATAACAAAACAGAAGTTAAAACTTTTATTTTATTTCTGAGTTTGATAAGAAAGTATTACAACTGATAAATCAGATTTATGTCTATCAGTATTCAACGGGATGGTGTATCAGTGATGATTCCCATATCAAATGCAACAGCTGAGCAGAGCTTATCCAGCCCCTGTTGACTGAAAACCTCCCTCTACTATTTCAAACAAATAATAGCGTAGGTAGATGTGCCCAAGGTGATACCTGCCTCTCTCCGATTGACCGCTGGAGATCGGCACCAACCCCCCTGCACGGATAAGCAGGTATCGTCTGCTTTTCCATGCTTTGCCGGTGGTAAGTTTTTACATCTACACGTATTCCTGCTATAATTGTGTACAATTTGGTCAATATTATGTTTTCTGCATATTAATGAAGGCACACACTTAAAATTTCACCTGTTGTTCCACTCAATTTCTACACACAAATTGCTTTTCACCTCATATGTAGATCAGCTTTGTACACGCTATGTGGTTGGCACATGTTGTAATATGTACAAACCTTTGTCTATTCCTGTGTTCCAATCTTTGTAAAGTTGGGTTTATTTGGATGAGAGAAGTGTTAGTCCTTTCCCCTTGGTTAGTAGTTTCTTTGTATCTTAGTTTAGCTTCCTCTGTGTTAATTAGACTACTTTCCCACTGCGAGAGGTCTGGGGTTCAACTCCCGGACGAGCCCCCATTTGTTGCGACCCGGCTCAAATGGCTGCAACAAAAACAGTGAGGACACGGCAAACAAACAATTTTAGCCCTTCAGAGGCATTTATTAAATTAATGCATAACGCGCAGCAGCCCAGGATGTGCTCCCTTCGCCTGGTCTTCTCTCGGTCTTGGTCAGGTCCTGGCCTCAGCTGGTCCCCTGGATCAACCCTAGTCCTCCGTGGCACACTGGAGCTTCAGCAACGTCTACGACAAATGGTGCGCTGAGCTTCAGACACCTCCTCATGGGTAGACTGGCGCTCCTTAAAACCCCATCAGCTGGTCACGTAATTGGAAGCACCTGCTACAATCAAGGACCTGCATAAAAAACAATTACCGGCCACTTGCTCACAGCACACACACATTTGTTTGTGTGTATGATCATTCTTGCTGCTAATTAAATGCGACTGCCATCAGACTTCTGTCTGAACAACCAAACTGACCCGTATGCTTAGATGACAGTAATGGTGAATGTAATTTTTACTAAATAAATAAATACATATTTCCCTTTATAGTTACACAGAGGGGAAATTTCTCTGTGTTTAACCCATCCATTAGAGAGCAGTGTGCTGCCACATCTAGTGGCAATAGGGGAGCAATATGTGGTCATAGGGTGACATTTGCAGCCTCTCAAGATGCCTGGCTCCCTAACCACTAGGCCACCACTCCCACTAAAAGTGTACAATAAAGCTTTCTTAAAAAAGTGGATACCGATGTCTCTGTGTTAAGTATGAAGTTGTTGAGCAAGGGGAGCCTGCAGTATTAAGACCACATCATGACAAGAAGAAGAATGGTAACTAGAAAACAGCTAACAACTATTAAAATACCCTTGCTACTAGGGTAGAGAAGTCTGTGTGGATGTGAATGGGAGCCAGGACAGTGACATAAAAGACAGATGAAATGCGACATGACCATTCAGACTGCGAACGCTTTACAAAAAATATCCAACACGTATCCGATTTAGTACTACATATGGAAGTGGCACAAATTGGATGAGTTTTTTTGGGTGAAAAGATTGGAAATGGACCATTCACACTTCCATGTAGGCAAAAAGATTGGATTTGGGTTGCATTTGACTGCAGTGTGAACGTAGCCTTATTCTCTCATTCTCTGCTTCCCTGTTTTCACACTGCTACAGCTATTCCTCATATCCACTGATCAGCTCTTCTGATTCCTTTTATTAGGGAATTTGAGTGTTTTTGTTTTTAATGGCCTTCGTTTTCTCTTGAAACTGCTGCTTCTCCTGGAGAGGAGGAACTGCACCTCTGGAACCGGCTGAGCAGGGTGCTCTGGCACACCTGCTTCTAATCCCCTTATTTGCTGAAGCCGCTGAAGACCTGCTGCTGATCACTTGTCGCCTGCGTGTTAATCTATGTGGTACTTCTAGCCTTCCTGCTGTTTTGAAGTTACTTCTCTGAGTTTTCTTTTTGCAGTATGTTAATTCCTTGTGTCTCCTCTCTTCTAGGGTTACATCATAACTCTGCTTTTTCAGTAATTCTGATTAATTATCTCCTGGATCTAAGATGTCACAGTCCTTTTGCTATAAACCAACAAACAACATTCTCCAGAGCTTCTCGGATTCTCCTGACCTCCAAGCAGACCTGTCCGCCGTCTAACGCTCAACCCACATCCCTCTCCTTAGGGCTCCTTCTACAAAGTCTCAGTGAGACCCATTTACTCATTCAACCTCTGCAAACTTCTTTTCTGCCTGCCTCACTCACAACTCCACCCTTTCCTCACAGTGGATCTGCTGTCCTGGTTCTCAGACCTCACCTGACATCTGCAGTGTTCTTTTCCTTGAATAAACTGTTTAAACTTTACTTTGTGTCGCCTGAGAGTTAACTTGCATGTAGGTCAGAAAATTCCCTCACACCATGACACCTTTGTCATTCTCCACCCCTTCTTCAGGATACACTGGGGTTCAGTGTTCGGTGCTGGCTTTCTCCGTTACTTCGTTAGATTGCTCGTTACCCCATCACACGGCCTGTACTCCATGACCTGCTCCTCCTGCAATTTCCTCTGCAAGTTCTTATTTTGTTCATCATTAAAGATCTCAGTTTTACCATAGTCTGCCTCTGCATTTGGGTCTTATTCAACCTACAAATGTGAAAATGAAAGCCAAACACTTTTGTCTTCTAACAATGGTTGAAAACTTGGATAATTTATCTTCTACTTCAAAATCAATCACTACTTTGTGTTGATCAATCATAAAAAAAATCCTGATAAAAAGTAATACAGTTTGTGGCTGTAACATGATAAAATATGGACAAGGTAAAAGGGGTATGGATAGTCATTTTATCAGCTTCCTTGAGAAATTACACCAAGGCGGTGCAGTGAATTTTCACAGCTTGCACACATGCAAGCTGTGAAAATTCGAAGATCAGGGGTTCGCTAAAGCTTCAGATTCGTTTAACTCTGACCTGAGCTGTGTCAACCTTTGCGGGTCGAACTGACCTTTGATACTGGCAGATTGAATAGAAGACAAAATGGATTAAGGTTAGGTTACTTGAATTTTTAAACTTCAGACGTGCAGTTAAAAAAAGACCCATATGGGGCGAGCACACCAGACAGCCTGTTCCCTTGGCGAAATAAAAGCAAACAGAAACAGCAGCATACCACAGAAATACAGTAAATCTTCCAAAGGCTGCCAGCCACTTCTAACAGCCTTGACATTGGCGTTACAGCAGGGCCATTCAGTTCAATAACATCATACGTTTTGAATTTGATTTTTAAGAATTGCACCCACCATCTTAGCACAGTTCAGGACCTCATTTTATTCTCCATAATGTGCCAGTTACCACCACTTCATTGTTTTTCGTGCAGTGGTGAGGGCACTGTCACGTTTTATTTCTCCATTTTGACTCTGTAACAACAAACAGGCAGGCAGATGTATGATGAGGAGGTTTTATTGAAGAAAGTGGAGCATGGGAGCCGGGGAAACTGGTCACGAACTGCAAACAGAAAATAAACAAGATGAAAGACCTGACTGCAAACAGGCTGGTGATTTTAAAGGTGTTATGACATCACTGTATAAACCATTTTATGTAGTTGATATTGCTGCATATGTAACTTCTCCAAAGAATTTCACAAAAAATACGATCAGCTTGATGTTTTGTCAGGCCAAATATCCTTTGTCAGTTAAAGGGTTGGTTGTGGTAATGATATGCAGCCCATCCAAGTTAATTTCACTGTTATCGGCTACAACCATAGTTGGAAAACTGCTCAAACGCATCACTTTCCCCCTCCATCCATACCTCCCTTCTTAGCGCAACACTTTGTTACAAATCCATTATTTTGTTTGCTCGTTTGTTTTGTGTCCTGTCTGACAATGTGAATTGTGTTAATGCCAAAAGGAGCCCAACAGATTTTACTTTCACAGGTGGAGCCTAACTGTTTTCGCCATAGTGCTCCGCTTGATGTATATATGCAAGAAGCTTTATTAGAATTTATGCTGGAACTATACTACCGTTATGGTTTTATTGTTAGTTGAAGAGTTTGCGTTGCAGGTTGTTGGACAGTTTAAAGCCCTTGGTCATCCTGGCTGACCAAAGGCTTTAACCTGGCAGTGCGATTCAACACAGTGGGGCCAAAATACAAAGCTCGTTTCGCCTGCACTTAGGCAGCTGGGATCCAGAACCACCGCGGTACCGCAGTGAGCTCCCCGCCGCATTCCCGACACAGGCATATGCAGCTGGGATCCAGTTCTTCACCGCGGTACCTCAGAGGAGAACTTGCTGCTAGCATGCCCGCAACACAATTACGTTTGCAGCGGTCTGGCAGCTCTCCACCGCGGTGACAGTCGCGGTGGTTGTCAATCAGTCAGACTTTTCTGTTACAAACACACCTTTCTTACATTTGACAGCATTTAGATAGGACATTTTTTGACCAATCTGTATAATCTGACCCAATCTGTATAATCTGATTGAATTTGGCTTTGGAAAGTGCCTTGAGATGACATGTCTCATGAATGGGTACTATATAAATAAAATTTAATTTAATTTAGAAATTAAATAAACATACGGGTAATCATTGTGTTCGCCACCTTTTGTGTCAGTACAGAAGTTTTTTTAAATCCGTTTGTTTCAAAGCCATGGCTTGAATTCCCCCACAGGAAACAATCTTCAGTGAAGTCCCGATAAACTCTTCTGTGAGTCTCTCGTCCTTCGGGAGTGAGTGGAACCTTTATGCACATCAGCTTCCCTTTTTAATTAGTGCTGTGAACTTGCTGCGGTGCCTTCCTCCTCTCAAGTCAGATAGTGCAGCAGCTGGGGGAGGGAGGAGGCTGTTTGCTTGATGGTGTGCCCTTATTGGATAATATGAATTTCGTAGAAAGACAACCTACGTAGAAAGTTAACCCATTTTCTGATCTGACCGTTCTTGAGCAAATTAACAAAGCTGACTCCCCTTGAGCAGGTCCTTTGGTATTCAATTCAGACATTAACACATCAGTGCACAACAGACCATATTATACCCCCAAAACCTCAGAAAAATGAAATTTGTTGTCATGGCCCCTTTACCTGTTCTGTGAGTGGCTTATAGTGTTGGTTAATGGGGGAGTCCAAGGAAGTTGGGAGTCGGAACACAGAGAGCTGTGGATGGCAGTCTGAGCAGCGGCTTGTGTAATGCTTTATGGCTAGCTGTTGTCGGTGGTGGAAGGGTGGAGAAACAGGGGATCGTTTGGTGTAGTGGTTGGATGAGTCTTTGTCAGTGCAGGAGCGTGGATGAACAGGAATTCCAGGAAGGCTCATAGACACTTGGTTTCTCTCAGAAACACAGGAACATGGTTGTAGCTGGGTCACTAAACATAGTTTTAAGGCAAGGATCTCAGGAATAGGGATCAGGCCAGATTACAGCTAGTGTTTGCACACCTTCCTCATGACAT
Source organism: Fundulus heteroclitus (assembly GCF_011125445.2). Classification (NCBI taxonomy): domain Eukaryota; kingdom Metazoa; phylum Chordata; class Actinopteri; order Cyprinodontiformes; family Fundulidae; genus Fundulus; species Fundulus heteroclitus. The sequence goes on along the minus strand of NC_046375.1, from coordinate 15,776,985 downwards.
GTCTCTTCCCATGCTCCCTTTTGCCACTAATTATAAGCACCTGTGGCTGTCACAGTGAGAGAGAGAAGCACCACAAGCCACCTCACAGATCTGTACGCACCTGACAGGCACTTATTCCTGTCACATCACAAGGCTTAATCCTGCTACCATCATAATCCATGACATTCAACTACAGTTTGCTGTATACTCATGAAAAACTACATAAACTACCAATTGGAGTAATATACAGATCTGAGGCTGGTGGGATCAGCTGTGGACGAGAGCAGCAGGTGGAGGTTCAGAAACCTGCTGCTGCAGGTTCACAACAGAGAGCACAGCTTTGCCCCTGTGGCTCCCTCTTCTTTTAGTGATGAAATGACGTATTTGTTCTAAGTCTTGTCTCTAGTTTAGGTGGACAAGATGAGCCATAAAAAAAATCTTTGCCATTCAGCTTTAGGCAAAATAATAGAATCAAAACAAAAATCTAAATATTTTTGTTCCTAAATTTGAGAGAACATTCAGCTTGTATCACATAATGAACTGTACAAGCACCAGCAAGCAATTAGGGCAGCTGTTCCTTTTTGTGTTTTGCTGTTTTTGCTAATTAGAAAGTCAAAAAGGTGCTGGTTAGAGAATATGCTGAAAAAGACTCATTTTGCACAGCCAAATGCTGAGGGATGTTTCATCCTTTACCTCCCTGAAAGGTGCTGAAAACCTGCCTCCATGGTTTCAACTATGTAAATACAGTTTCTGTGGCTACAACAGCAAGAACACATTTATGGAAAGATTTTGGAATTAAATTATGAGGAGTGACAAGGTTGATGTGTCTTATTTTAAACAGACCGGTTTATGATGAATGATCATTGTTACAAACAATTTTCTATTCTTCCTTACTTTTGTTTACTTCAGATTAACATCAGTGTTAGAATCTCTGCTTTGTTTCTCTTTTCTATTATAATTATAAGAATATTCTATGCTCGTAGTTTAACAGCCTGGAATCTGGCATTTTAACAGTTAACATTGCCCAAACTTTTTTTTTTTACAGAGTTTTAGACAGATTGACCAACTGAGCAATATTTAACTTATAGCAACACATACACACAGGCCTGCATTGTCTTGCTCTTTTTATACAGATCTGTGATTTTCACTTTTCAAATAGTTCGACTCAGAGTAAATGCTGAATTCAACACATTTTAGCCTCTGACCATAAGGGGGAGGTGTGTGTCATTGTCGGACTCACATGCATTTCCACAGACAATGGAGCCCTTGTTCCTATATAACAATATTACGTTTTTTTCCCATAGTAAATTTAACAAGTTAGCCACTGAGGCAAAGAGGAAGTTTGTCACCGTAACACATCCCTCGCAACATTGCTGTGCCTGTTTAGTTACGCCACAGCACATATTTTTATTTTATGTAATTTAATACTTTTTTAAATATTGTTTTATTTTATTGTATACTGACCAGTTTCTATTTAACTTCACTTACATCTTTGTCTTGACCTATCTGCGGATAAACCTATTTTAAGGGTCGAGAACTTTAGGAGCCATTCAAAACCTAATATCTGCCCACGGCTGGACGCTTTTTCAACCACTTAAGGCAGCTAATGGTATACAAACCTAAGCCGACTGCGTGGTTGTTTTTTCAGTAAGACCATCTTTATACTCTAGGCAGGTGACGTTATATTTTCCCCTACATAGAATAAGGGGCTTTTAACCCACTTCCCTGGGTTGCAGCAATCTTCGGGGGCTCGTTCCTTGACCCCCAGGCCTTTCACCTCATGTAACCACATGCAACTTATACCAACATGTTTGCAAACATTTATTCTGAACCATTATTCTGCCTTCAAAAATACAAAAATCTGCTCACATACGATCTGACATCACAGCTCCAGGAGATATTTAACCTTATATCTCTGTGCGCAGCTGGTGGCCTTCATGTCTCTGTGGTCCATCAGCAAAACAAAACAAAAAAAGAAAGAAAGGGGGAAAAAATCCACTTCCAGGTTGGGTGGAAACATAATTTTGTAAATAATAGACCATACACAGTTGCTGTCTTCCGAGTTCTTTACCTGAAAAGAGAAATTAGTTTTGAAACAGAAACTACACTTTTGCATATTTAATCTAACAAGCCAGAGGAAAGATACAGCTTTCAGTACTGGACTCTCATACATGAACACGATGCAGAAAGGGTCAAATCCGGAACCCAGAGTCATAATCTGTCGGTTACATGAGCTTAAAAGGGTCAGCAAGGAGATGCCCCTGCAGGAGTGGTCGATCCGTTCCATGGCGTCTTTCTGATATGTGTCACTGTTAAACTGTGAAATAGCCTGCTGCCCCTTGATAACTGTCCATTTGTTTATGTATGCCCCATCTGTGATATCCCCGGCGTCTGTGAGTTATCTGTTGTTTTCCCCAGCAGCTCCACCATCTGTAATCACATAATCTTTAACAACACAAATAGCTAAATTAACTGGAACCCTCATAAAATGTGTAAAAACACTTAAAATAAAATAATATTGTTATGAAGTAGTGTAATCTCACATTACCTTTTCTTTTTAAATACAACCTTTAATTTAAAAAAGAATGTAGGGGAGGACAGGTTTTGTTGTAACATGGGTTGGTTGTCACAGTCACTAAATCTTATTTCTTTTAGGTTTGTATGTTTAAAAAAAATAACTAATATATTACTAATAGTTGTTACAGACCAGCTACATCTCTATTTTAGCAATTTGGTAAGAGCCCTTATAGTGTTTCTCACATAATACTGTAACTTTTTTTTTTTTTTTTATTGATCTTTACAGAATATATTACCATTTAAAGGGAAAGTTCGAGTTAAAATATTTTTCCTTGGCTAGACAATAGCATGTGGTTGCTAGCACACCTGCTGATAAAAACACTGGTGGGGTGGTTGTCACATTCTCTTTCAGGTTGTCCCATTGTTTGCATATAAATCCACAATGTATTGATATAATGATGTTTTTTTTTAGATAGGGAAATGTGTAGGAAATCTGTCAGGAAGACCAGCCATATCCAGACAACACCTGATGCAATGGTTGGGGCAGTCAGTAGGGTGAAACTGTTGAACAAATCGTACAAAAGCACTGAGAAGGAGTTTCATATTAATTATCGAACACTGGCAAGATGCTACCAATAATGAGTCCAAGTGAGGTATCTGGAGATACCATATTTAAAGCATTTCAAATACAACATAGCAGCTGAACAAAGTGCTCTACAAATATAAAAACAAAGAACAATTGAACAGTATGCAAATAAAAAACACACCAAATACAAGGAAATAGTGTCGGTAGGATACATTGGAAATCATTCAGTCTTCAGTTAAGGAGTAGGGAAAACCAGCTGTTACATCGCATCCTCAGATTTTTATTTTTGCCTCTTTCCCCTTGAAGTCTGCAATCCTACATAAACAATTTTAGTCTATAATGATATTCCAGTCCACGGGAACTGAGCCAAGAAAGAAAAGCAGGGGCTGGTTCTCTGGCTTTCTTAAAAAACACCCATCACTCTCAATGATAACTCTTGAGCCTGCCAGCCTTGCACGTTTAATACACATACTGTAGATCAATTCTTCACCAACTTGGAGAACATGATGAAAATACATTGGTTAGAGCCCAAGTCCATTTGGAATATGGATGAAACTATTTTTATACAGATTTTTGTTGAGTCGCCTAGTCTGTACATGTTCTGTCAGTTTATGGTATATGAGATGTTGACTCTATAAAATGTTAGATGCTAAGATATCAACTTAAGTATTGTAAATTGAAAAATTGTATCCAAAATATTTTTCAGATATTTTTCCAAAAACATTTCTCATGAAAATATAATTGCGACTATCAACTCCACAATGGGGTTGGTTGTCACAAGCTGTAGTTGGTGTTACATACCATGTTAATTAATTTCTCTTGAGAAGGATGGGGTTACTCCATTCGGCCAGACTTGAAAGTGAAAGTAAAAAGCGTAACAACTAACAACCAACCTTATTTGCTGCTACAAAGGAAAAAAAATACGGTTACATTCAATAATCCCATATATAGTGTTAGCAATAACTGGAGCATTTTTGTAATTTATACATGGCATTTTTAAGTCAATTAGTTTGTGCAGAAGATTGGATCAGTAATAGAGATATTTAAAACAACTGGACCTGTGACAAACTAAACTGGGTAAACTGAACTCATTTTAAGCTTAACCCAAGTTTAGAAATGTACCCTAACCCTGGATAACCAGAGAACCAGATATTCAAGCCAGACACAGTGTTGCACTTTAAAAGGTTTATTAATGAAAAATCAGAAACCTGATGCAGGCAGAAAAATCCTCTGCAGGAGCAAGCAGAAGCCTGACGATGCTGACTGCAGGCTGCTCCCTGTAGGAAATGATGGGCAGGTTGGCAGAGGCTAGGATCAGTTCTGTAGAGCGGGCTTGGGTCATGCACAGGAGGACAGAGACAGACAGACCTGTAGGGCAAGGCTCACAATGGTGAGATCAGTTCTGATCATGTCCAGAACACAGAACACAGTGTAGATGTACAAGAAAGGCTTGGCAAAACAGGATAATGAATTGAAATGTGGTCGAGGTTGTGTGCCATTACGCACAGTTTTAAGTTATTTAATGTTTAATAAATTACCCTCAGTCTGTTAGGTATTGTCCGGTGAATATCAGCCCAAACAGCTGATATTAGGATAATAGTTGAAAGGGTGATTCGAGCACTAGCGTTCTTTTAACAGCAAACTCTGCACATGTATAGAATAAAGGAGTGACAACTTCTCAAGAGTAAGAATTTATTAACAGAAATAAAACATCCAGAAAATGCCACTACATAATGCTGTTTATCTCAATATACACTATATTTCAATCAACAAATTCTCTCTACTAGGCTAGTGAAACTTAACTAATTGAAGAATAAAATAGTTGAAAACCATCATCAGAATGATTCAGTGAAACCTGGTTCAATTTCAAAGAGTGTCTGTTTTTTACAGAAAATGATTTGTTGGGAGGGTTTTGTTAAAACCTTTTTCATCAACAGTTCAACCTCACTGTGCAAACAGGCCAGGAACAGCCCTGCTCAAATGATTGTTTCTTAAAAACCGACAGACTGTAACACAGTGTTGAGATTAGGCACAGAACGGTATGTGCCCTGGTGTTTCAAACAGCCTTTTACAATGTTTTGTTGAAATTTAACATGAGAAGAACATCATTTATATACTTTAAAACTCCCAAAATCTATGGATTTAAAAAAATTCAAAACAAAGAAATAAATGGCTTTTCAGAATATGGATATCAAACAACACATTTGATAATAATGATACATTTAATTTAAAAGCGTCTTTTAGGAATCAAGGACCACGTACAATGAAAGACAATATAACACAACAGTTGTTATACAGCAAAATAATAGAGTATGATTCCTCAAACAAATATGTTTTAAGTCTTGATTTAAGCAGACGGAGAGAGTCAACAGATAGCTGCGGGACGGAGTTCCATAGTTGGGGAACAGCTCTACTCCTCATGGTGCTCAGACGGCTGGGTAGTAGATACCCCGTTTACGTCGTTTCCTGCATCTGTAAATCCTGATTAGACGTTCGTTTGTCTTATCCACGTCCCAAAAGCCGACTCTGTCAAGTAAATTCACCAAAAGTTGCCATCTTTGCCTGACTCTCCGCAAACGACGAAAAATAACCAACGTAACTTCCTGAATGTTACGGGCGCCAACATTTTTATTTGCTTGATTTCCTCCTTCAAGCCTAGAGAGCAGTAGTATCGCAGATCGTCACTAGGAGGCAAGGAAACCATGAAACCGAGATAGCGTGATGTGTAAACGGTCGTCAGAACCAAGCTCGGCTTGGTTAACTGATCCGAGCTCGGACCGAGCTCGGCATGGATCGGTTTAACAAGGGTAGTGTAAATGGGGCAAGAGTGTGGTGGGTAGAGAGTGACTTAAGGGAACAGGACAGGGTGGCAATGTGCAGAAGATCTAACAGATAAGAAGGGATAAAGCTGTGAATGACTTTACATATGTACAGAAGAATTTCAATTCTGTTCTTGACTTAAACGGAAGCTTAAGTATAGGATATATTTTGTACAAATGTTTTGTCACTGTTTGATTAACTGAAATTGGATATTAGCCAATATTTTGACTTAGATAAGTAAGTAAGGAAGTAGAAAGAATGTTGTGTTGAATTAGCTTTGGTGGAAAGGTATAGCTGGGTGTCATCTGCATATCAATTAATATAGCTTTGCAAAGAGAAATAAGATGAATGATGAAGTGGGAACTTGAAAAAGGCATGGACTACTTTCCTGAAGAAGAGGTAAAAAAACTCAGATTAAAATCAGAACTTGAGAAAAAGAGAAATACGCACAGGCAATAGGCCTGATTATCATGCTGGGTGAGCAAACAATCTGGTGCCTGTTCCTCTTTATGGTCCTCCTGATTGGTCCTTAACAAGCTACAGCCACAGAGCCACTGCTGCCAGTCACACCCTGCAAAGAAGCAGTGAGTAGAAACTCACTGGCATATCCAGGCACTAACTTTCAAGAACATCCTATATTAAACAGTCCTTTAATATCCCGCCAAAAATTATTCAAAGAGGCTGCTATACCTTCCGCTGTAATTGGTTGTGAAACATGGAACAAAGCAACTTGAAAAATAACTCCTTGGTCAGTTGTAGGTCACATGAAGACATAAACTGCCTCCACATTTTTATTGTAGACACAGGTTGTGTCATGATCTGACCTGTCTGTCTACATGTTTCCACACATCTCCTGCTCTAGATTCATTACTGTCATCCAACGCACCTGTGAGCCACCTCCTGAGGCACCGCAATCAAGCTCAAAACCTCTACCTGTTTCTCCACCTTTAAATACCTGCTGGTGCTCACAGATGATTGAAAACCATAGTATATAGATGTCCAGCAGTTTTACCTCCCTCTTTCCATGTTGTTGTCCATGACTTTGTCTACTGATTTTTTTCTGCTTTGCCAAGCCCCTGTCAGACATCCATGCTGAGTTCCTGGTTTCTGGACCATGAACTGGAATTGTATTGTGATTACAAGCCGTGCCAAGCCCTTTGGATCTATCTTCCAGTTCCATCTCTGACCACTGGTGCATGACCCAAGCTTGTTCCTCAGGCTCAGAGCAAGCCTCAGCCATCCTGTGTGTTTCCTTTGCAGTGAGTAGACCAGCTCTATTCACTGCCAAGATCTCTAGCTTGGTCCTACAGAGGTTTCTGTCTGCACCAGGTTTTTTGATAATAAACCTTTTGAAGCACAACACCATGTCTGGTTTGAATATCGAGTCCCCAGGCTGTCTACCACATGACAGGTTGTGTCACATCAGCCATTAAAATGCTGAATTCTACATGCAGACTCCCAACATACCCACACACACATTCTAGAAGACTCTTGCACAGGTTTATCAAATCTTTTTCTGACCTAACAAGTTATTTTGCATATGTGTGACTAATAATTTCCTTGACATGAAATCTTGAGTGGTCTCCTGTCTTCTTTCGGTTCTTGTCAGATAAACACACACACACACACACACACACACATTTTTGTCCCTCTTCTTCTTTCTCTCTTTTGGGGATCATCCCATCTCCGAGTCGAATACAACTTCTTTCTTAATGTCTCTCCAACATCCCAAACTTTGCTTTTACTTCTTTACTCCCAACAGCCAGTTTTCTCCCGTTTTACATTTACTGCTGTCACCATTTCATATCCTCCCTCCCCTTTCTTCCCCTTGCTGGTGAATGCCGTCTCTCACTGACATTTCTAGTAATCTCGTGATATACTATGTGCTTTGAATCTAAAAAAGTCAGCCATTTTCTGCAGCTGTGAAAGCTTTAGTCTGTCTGACTGTACTTTCCCATTTCCCCCTCCACCCACTTCCAGTATTCACTGACTTTACTGACAAATCTCAATTATTTTCTTTTGCCGTCAACTCTCTTTTGCATACCTTCTCTTCCCCTCTATTTGAGGCATGCTTTGTTGAATATGTGAAAAGGGAAAACTTGGCAAAGTAGGAATTCAATCAAAAAATAAATGAGCTCAGAGAAGTCAGATTTACCCAGACAATAAACTTTCTAAAAGATCTTTTTAGAATGTTTGAGGAGTTTTGTAAAGGTATAGACATTGATTGAAACATCAGAACAACTTATGCATGAGCAGAAGCGATTTGCACCTACCCAACTTTTCCATGAATGAGTTGAAACACTCTTAACAAAACACAAATGTACATTTTCTTTCCTAATCTCTTTTTCCACAAGTGAATGTTATAGGTGAGGAATAAGGGAGAGGAATAAACTGGAATGTATTGAGTCAAACTTTCTGCAGCCTTCACATATTAAAAAAATCTCTGCTGTAAATACTGTATTTTATGGCTTAAGGAGTAGATAAATGCAATTTTTTTTCTTGAATCGAATTGATTCATTCTGTAGATCAGAGCAACAATACATTTACCACTATAAGCCAACTAATATTTTTGATAAATTTAATGTTCTTGGTTGATTATTTATTTGTTGTAACACAGCTTCTAAGCAATAAATCTTAAGGAAGCCCATCAGTATGGGGTAAAGGTGCCAGGTTTTCTCGGTTGCGTTCTCCCAAGCATTATGTGACCCCAATTTGTTAATTTAATAAACAGCTAAATTGCCAATATTGATGTGTTCTTGCTACTGAAAAGATCTGTTTAATTTTTCTATTATTTTTAGTTTGGTTTTGTTCTGCTACAACTCCATTTTTTGTTTTGTTTACATTAATTGGAAACTATAGTTCATCGGTTGTGTAATGAGGATTATGAATGAATAGTGGGGAAAAATTGTGGAAAAAGAGATTAAGAAGAGAACATGTACAGGATAACCAACTGCTGAGGAGTAATTTGAAGATTTTCAAGGCACCAATAAAAAGTGATTTTATTCAAATATGAAAACAAATATGGATCTAATTGCATGTTCCTTCATGAGCCCAAGCTGCGTGTATTTTTTTTTATCTTGGTTTGTGCTTTAGGTTTTCCTCATTCCCTTGAACTACCATTTCAGGGTATTTTGCTTTGTACGTGCTTACTTTATGTCTTCTAGTGTTTTTCTAGTTGTTAACTTCTGTCTTGTTTGATGTGAAGGTTTGTTTAAGTGTTTTAATATTTCAGTCAAATTAAGTTTGTATTCTCTGTTGAAGCCCTAACTCTGGAGCTCAGCTTTGAACACAAGCTGAGTTGGACAATGAAAGTCATGCATGAATGTTGCAACATTTTTTTTTCCCATAAAGCTTTCAACATGTCTGGATTGCTAAAATTCTTATTTGTAGCTCTGACCCAGAAACTGCAGACAGCCTTTATCCATTCATATACCTTTTGCATGCGCTTACATGTGTTTGCTGCCTTATTGCATCTTAACAATAGCATGCTTTGTGGTTGCTTGTTTCTTTTTGTACCTAGGTAAGATTAGATACCTCTTTGAATTTCTCCGCAAGAACACGTGTGTTTTCTGTGGAATTTCTACTTTCCTCCCTTCCAAATATTTGATTGCTCTCCACTTGTTCCGTCCCTCTCTCAGTGAGAATCCGCTTTCATTCTTTCTCTGATTTTTCCTTGCCGTGTGGTGCCTGTCACATCTTGTACTATTTTGCTGGTAGTTCAGACAGTCTGTGGCCTATGTTACTGTATGCATATGCAATTTCATTACTGATGCCTCTTGCTGACAGCAGGTTCAGCGTTGTACGGTCGTCTGCTCCTTTCTAATATCCCAGGAGATATTGTCTTTTGTGATAGTTGCTGTGCAGGATGCATGAATATGTGTGTTAATGTGTATTGTGGTGTATGTACCAAAAGCCACTGGAATATTTTTTTATTTTTTTTTGTGTATGCACCTCCTGTAATGAAACAGGTATGGTTTCATTTCATTGCTATGTTCTTGGATATGTATGATTGTGCGTGGTAGAGGAACATGAAATATGTGCATATGAATTTCTCAGCCTTGCTCAGATTTCTGTTCCGGTGTCAGCAAGTTTATTCTGCACTGGATAAAAAATATTAGTTGTTCCTGGAAAAAAAAAGTATTTTTTGTTTAAAATTCACTCATGGGAAGATGGCCATGGAGTGTGAAAGAAAAATACGCATAAGGCCTCTGTTGTATTGCATAGTTGAGTTTTTTGGGGTTTTCTGTTTAATCTCAGACATGGGAAATTTCTTTTAAAGGTGTACACATATTTCTTGGTGTCTGTTAGGCCTGTTAGATCTCTTTTTTTATGCATGTTTTTAGATTAGTTAAACTAGTGGTTTGCAACCTTTTTTTATTATCACAAATGACAAAATAAAATTATGTGACTCTGGTATATTCTAAATATAATAACATATAATTATTCACAATTATTAAAACATTGCCCTTCGAACCTAACGGCAGAGATTGATTAGAGTTTTTTCAGGCCTGCAGCTCCCACAGAGAATATTTTTTTTAACCTCCTTTTTTTGAATACAAAATGCATTGACTACTTTCAGGATGGAAGGACGATTTTACCCAGTATAACAAAAAGTGTTTCTGAACAGGATTACCAACTATAGTTTTAATAGGAGATAATGACACCTGAAATGTGTTGCTTATGTCCAGTGTACCCTGTATTTTATTTTATTTTATTTTTTGTCAATGCAACATACATTTAAGGCCGGTGTCATTGTTTAGCTTCCGCCTGATGTTAATGGCAAATGTATTTTGCTGCAGTCTCTGAAAAACTCAGGGGGATTTTCACTAAATACAAGATCCCAGTACATTTCAAACTCAACAGAACCCTCAGACAGAGGCTGCTCCATCCAAAGGACAAAACCCTAAAAGATGAGCGGAAAGGTGTATGCGGTTCAGTGCAGTGAGGAATGTTCTGATCTTTATGTTGGAGAAACCAAACAACCTCTCCACAGACGCATGCCTCAACACAGGTGAGCTACCTTTTCTGGATAAGACTCAGCCGTCCACCTGCACCTCAAGGACAAAGGACACTCTTCTCAGGACCACAATGTTCACATTTTTCGACAGAGAAGACAGGTGGTTTGAGAGAGAGGTGAAGGAAGCCATTTATGTAAAGTGAGAAAAAAACTACTTAAAACAGAATAGGAAGACTCAGGTTTCAACTTTCAAAAACTTACAACATAGCGATATATCAAATTCATATGCACATATTTCATGTTCCTCTACCACACACAATCATACATATCCAAGAACATCCTGTAGTTGCCTTATGAAGTGTTCTCTAATTTCCTGAAGGCCTTGCTCCAACATCTTCATGAGGGGAACCACTTTGGAGGCAGAAACATTTTCCTCAACAGACAGCTCAACAGTGGCGTCATAAGACGGAGACAGCAAAGAAAGGCACCCTCCAACAATGTTGAACTCCTCTGATGTTAATAAAACAATGTCAGTTTGTAGACCAGCTAATGCTACTCCACCTGACCCCCTTAATTCTAGAAAACGTTGCAACATTAAATATGTGCTTGTTCCATCTGGAGCCACCTCTTGCATCAGCTTCAGTTGTTCCAGGCCGAGATGAAACTGTACTTGTGTAAGCTCCTCCTTTAAAAACACAGATACATAGACCTTTGGCTTTGAATCACTGCAGTAGGGACATAAAAAACTATTGGCTTTATTATAAACTGGAATAATGGGAAAGTGCATACCTTGGCAATGGTGTTGCTTCTAAAGTAGCCTACCAGCTTCCTTGCTGTGGCCCGGATGCCAGAGAGCACAGGGTGCTTATCAAGTGATATCTTCACCATCAGATTCATTGTGTATCTGATCATCAGTGACCATACATGTCACCATATTAGTGATTCTACACTCCTCCATCAGGGAGGTTTTCACACAGGGTCATATTTTCAGCTGTGTGTGATTGGGGGGATGACTGCATTCCCAGCAGCACTGCACTGAGTTTAGCTTTCTCATCCACAAAGTGGCATGTTGTAGCCAGGTAAGAATCCACGTTGGATGTCCACATATCAGACGTAAAGCTAACAGCTGCCACCTTTTCCTCTTTTGCCTTCACCTTCACTTTAGCAGATTCAAACTTCTCCTCCACCATGGCATTCATAGCCTAAAGTAAAAGCTATATATAGAGCTGAATCATCATGAGACAAAGTAACCTATTCTTTCATTTTATGCATGCGTCTATACATACCTGCTGCGTAGGGAGAACATAATTGGGATCCAATTTAGACACAAAAGCCCTGATCCAGCACCATCCACGATACTGAAGGGTTGTGTATCCTTCACTAGGATGTGGACGAGGAGTTCATCCAGCTCTTGTTTTCTGGCAGCTGGTTGTTATTTATTTGCACTATAAACAAAATTCAATTTAGAAATTGTGTGCATCTTTACCATTGCAAAACTTACCATGGCTGGATGTAGCTCCAGTTGTCTCCATATTCTCATGCAAGGCACGATAATGCCTCAGCATGGCGGAGGTGTTGTTATCGTACCCCAACTCCTTGGAACACAATGGACACTTCCCCCTATGACTAAATTAAGAAACAGTGAAAAATACCGTTTTTGACAAGCAAATATAATTAATTTTAAATATGTTATATTTACCTTACCTTGTTGGGAGCAATCAAGTCGAAATGTTTCCTCATCGGTAACATCGTCCTCTTCCTAGCTGGCTCCATCCTCTATCGTCTCCTCACTCTCTAAACTTCTCTCCTCCTCTCAATTAAACTCTTTAAACAATAAAGTTTTTTAAATCACTTCACCCAAATACATACAACCACAGCTACAATAGCCCTGTGAGTGGACATCTGTCCTCCTTTATACGACTACTACATTCTATTCTAAAGAATAAATAAATAAAATCTGTTGATCTATCAAGATCCATCCATGCCCACTTTCCTATACATAAAGCATGTAAATCCACACAACTATTTAAACCACTTTTTTGATTTTGACAGGCGACACCTTCAACTCATTAGGTTTCCAATACAGGATTAGAAGCACGACACTAAGCGGAATAGTGATAGAAACCCTTACTGCTGTGCTGTGTGATGTTCACTTGAAGGTAAATTTTAATGAAAAAGTTATGTTAATAAGTGTTACCGCTACCTATTTTTATACTATTTGACGGTTTACTGCACATTGTCCAATATGCTCTACAAGTTAAAAAGCAGTTAGTTTTTACCAAAATAATTATTAGTCCCAGATGCATTTCTCCAGTCTTTATGAAATGTTATCAAAGTGTTTAAAACATTAAAAAAAAACATGTTTTCACAAAATATTTATTTCATACATATTTTAGTACTTGTGTTCCACAGCCACCATCCACTAACTCTGAGTGGAAGGCCATTGCCAGAGACTTTGAAAACATATGCCAGTTTTCAAACTGCTTAGGAGCAATAGTTGGGAAAATTGTCTTCATTCAACCTCCTGGCAACAGTGGACGCATGTTTTACAACTATAAATCAAGGTGTGATGGCAGCATGTGTAACCACACAATAAATGGTCTGGTAATTCTTTCATTTAAATAAATCTTATATTTTACTGTACTGTATTTCACTTCGGGGGATTTGGCATGGGTTAACTATTTGGGTGCACACATTTAGTTAACTCATTTTGTCATTTCTTGCTTGTTTCGGCTTGGTCCCTCACACAAGGTTTTCCATTATACTTATGGCAGTTGTTGACACGAACTACAACTTTGTGTATGCAAGCACAGGGACACAGGGAAGAGTGTCTGATGCTGGAGTGTTAGTTTATTCCGAACTTAGAGAGTCTATGGACACAGGCACACTGAATTTCCCCCCTGATGACACCCTGCCATGCACTGATGTGATGCCCTACAAGCTCATTTAGTTGGGGTGATGACATATATCCCCTCAGACCAGATCTGATGAAGCTATATCCCTTTCAGAACCTAATCAGTCAGTAGATCTACAACTACTCTTTCCAGAGCACGCCGTGTTATGGAGAATGCTATTGGAATTCTAGTGCATCTCTTCAGGATTTTCAGAACAATTATTTGCCTGGATCCAGTCAAGGTAGTCGCCGTTGGCTTTGCATGTTTGTCTCCATAACTATCTTTGGCAGTGGAAGTCTGAGGCCCACGTTCCACCTGGCTATGTTGATTCTGAGGATGCAAACTACCAGCTGATTGAAGGAGCATGGAGAAAGAAGGGGGCACTTCAGTCCAGTTCAGCAGGCCAAGCACGCAACCCATCAAGGGAGGCAAAGAGATAATGGGATGTCCTTTGCCAATACTTTTTCTCACCCAGCAGGAAGCCACACTATGTCTTCTTGCCATGGACCAAAGTTAAGACTACTGAGTTGTTGTTTTTTTGTTTGTTTTTTTGCACACACACACATGCTCTTTATGTATAGAAACCGAAGTTATATAAAATTGTAGTTCCCAAACACCCTACATATCATCTACCTATAATCATAGGGGTGTCTTTTAAAAAGTTAGAACTTTGAATACTTATGTTTACAACCGTCTAATGCCATTAAAGCCATACACTGTTATGAATTACTGCAGGTGAACCCGATATTCAGCCGGACACAGAAATATGTTTAAAAGGGTTATTGAAAGGATGAACAATGGAGGATGGGGCAGGCAAGCAGTAACAGTCTTGGGCAGATGAATCTAGGCTGAATGAGCAGGAGACCAGAGCAGGCGGTGTATGCCAGGAAACCACCCAAACCAGCAGAGCAAGCGGCAGGTACTCATGGAGAAACAGGCTGGGCTGCAGTACACTGACGCTGGCAATTTAGCTCGGCTTGGTTTGGCTGAATGAGCAGGCAGGTAGAGTCAAACAGGCGATGTGAACCGGGGAACCATCAGAACGGCAGAGCAAGCGGCTGGAACTCACGGGGAAAAAAAGGCAGAACTACAAAGGCAACCTTAGCAGGAGAGCACAGTTGGCTGAGCACACATACGCTGGTAGAGCAAGGGCACATCACAGGAGGTCCGAGAAGAGAGTGAGACGTTCTGGTGAAGATGCATAGGCTGAGGCAGGTAAATGTAAAAAGATGCACAGGTGACCAGAGTTGCAGCTAATTAGTGGCAACAGGTGGAGATGATCTAGATGATCTCCAGTGGTGGCTGGAGGAAGACTCAGTTGATTGGATAGTGGCTGGTGACTGAGAGGTGACCAGCTGGCAGGAAAAGTCTAGAAATGTCCAAAGTAAAACAAACAAAAACTTAAATCGTGACATACAAGTGACTATGATGTGTCCCCACAATTTTATTTTAGATTTTACCCATCATAAACCTTACTTTAAACATGTTTTTAAATCTTAAAACAAATTAGAAAAGATAAATTTAACTTAATGGGAAATAACAAATGATTTACCCCTTTAGAAAATATTTTCTTTCACAAAACACTGCTACATTCAAGAACACAAACACATCAATTCGAATAGCTGTGGTCTTTTGTAGCCCACACAAACTTGTGTATAGAAAGTAAACATCTATGTTAAAACAGAAATCTTTTTAGGAAATACAGAAATTATTTGCTCCATACATTACATAGAAAGTTATATATATATTAACAAAATATGCAAATTCTCCAACGCTGAGGTAGATGGCAGGATGGAGGTAGTGTCACATAAAAAAAAACAGTTTTTAGCCACCCTGCTTCTCAGAATTTAGCAGTCTCATAAATGACATAGGCTGGGTAGATGGGGCCTGATACTCTTGGGAGGGATACAAAGATGGCCTAGCCAGCTGACTTGCATACCTTCTTTGGCCAGTGTGCTCTACCTCCTGTGCATCATATATAATAATCATGATATTTCTTCTAAGCCTTAATTGTAAAGCTCTGTCTTTCACGTTTCTCAACTCTGAGGCTACTTGCTATCCAAACAGCTCCTCAGAGTCTGCATTAGATAAGAGAGTGTTATGTACCTGCTGGAACAGGGAACTTTTGCCATTTCAAGGCTGTGCTCAGCCTATTTTGCCTTTGTTTTTTTTTAGTATTTGTTTTTTGACAGGCTGACAAGTGACCGGCATACTACTTTCCTCTTCTTGCGTTACTGTCACCGGACTTAAGTTAAAACATCTGCTTCAATTTCCACAGTCAACACAGTCCTCATTTCCCTCCCATGACCTCTGACTCAGTGGCAGGCTGTGGGAAACAGCATAGAAAGCAGTCAGATAGAAGTAAAGAGATTACACTAAAGTAAAGCATTTTTTTCAGTTTTACTCAGGTCAGATAATTTCACACTTAATTATCACTTGGTGTAGGTTGTCAGGAGTGACGTACATTGTATCACGTCAATAACTTCAAGGTGTTTTTTGACTATGTACAAGTGTGTATTTCTTTGTACTTTAACATTATGCCCATCATTTCTCCATCAATATCCCCTTTATACTGTGTGTTAGTGCTTATATGAACTTACTCTCAGTGTAGATTCCATCTGCCTGTGTTTAAGTATCCACTTCTGCTTTGGGGTCAGTGGTTTCTGGCCACTAATTCTCTTTCTCTCTACACACATGTGCACTCCAACAACAAACGCTGTTAGCCTGAACTATGCTGCTAGTCACGACAAAAACGTGAACTTATCAGGTAGCTCTAATTGTTCTCTACCCCTAACCTTTCTCTCTGTTATGTTGGTTGTGGTAGCTCTGGGAGGCAACATCAAAGAGAATGGGTGGGGACTACCAGAGTTCTACGAGTTGCTCCTCCGTAGCTTGAATCACACGTACTGCCATGCTTCTCTCTCGACTCCTAGGTTTTCGTTAGAGAACAAGATAAATTCACTTGTTTACACATGTGAGATGTGTGAGGTTGAGGTAAATCAGCTCGGAGACGCTTGTAGCACTCGGTGCGTCCATAATCACCTCATGAGGGCTGACTGAATTTCAAATGTATTTGATTTTCATCCGAACGTAGGATTCCTGATCTGGAGGTGGACGTGAGAGGCTAATTACCTCCTACATATGCTACATATACTACATGACGTAGGTTACACAATGAAGCTGAAACTCGGCCTGATCCAAAAAATTCCCACACGACGGAAAAATCGGCCAAAAAAGGGCAAAAAAATTGTACAATGTATGCTCGCCATAAGACATCCGTCCTGGTATTGATTGCTTGATGCTGACTGGGAATGGTGTATTTCTGCAAATGGCAGTAGGGTCATTGGGAGAAGACAGATGAGTTGATTTTTTTTTAGGAAATTATCTGTCTCATACACTTGATTGTTGTTCTCAAACAGGAAGCAGATAGTTACATAGAGCCAATTCACAATATAAGAAACTTTACAGAATCAATTATACTGAATCAAACAGACAGATTGGTTAAAATGTTTTCTAAGGAAACCCAGCAGATTGCATCAAGTCATTGACTTAAAGTATTCATTCCTCCTGGATGAGCCTGTGGCAACAATTGACAGTCGCTTACAGCCAACTGTCATTGGCTTTGCAGCAATCCCTCATACTGAACCTGCATGTAGCAACAATGGAAAGGAAACATCCCCTTTAACAGGAAGAAATCCATGAAGAGAGTTTATTGTGCTGATGGCATAACAATTTCTGAGAGCTCCAGCCTTATATGCGTGGATTTGTGATAAATCAGCCTTTATGTAGAAGTAGCCGCTGCAACCAAGTGCACCGCAATTCATAAGAGTGCACAGTCATGTTACATATTTCCACCAAAAATACAATAAAGTCTTTGTTTGTGTTCTAAAAACATGTTGAAAACTTCATGGGGAATTAATATGTTTTCAAGCCACTGCGATTGACACACACACGCACGCTTTCCTTATAAATAAAAATAGATGTAAACAATTCAAACAAAAACTACTGCTTTGAAATACATTTACTATTTGTAACTAAATAAGTTGACATGATTTCCCTTTTATTCATTTAACAGGTGATTGGTCACAAGGAATGTAGTGTGTGTGTGTAAAACTGAAATTTGTATGGGATGTAATACAGAGAAGCACCGTGAGATGCTGTATTAACGACAGTAATTCAGGGATGTCCTAATCTCTCTGGGCAGGTCTTCACTTGTCTGACAAAATAGAGTCCAGTTAGAAAGGAAAATTAGACTTGAAAGTTATACTTGTTGGCAGCACAGTACATTTGCATTTAAATGTATTTGACCTCTCTCGCAGCTAAGGCGCTGCTTCGTCAGATGAGTTGGCAGTAATTACGTCCAATTACATGAATCCTTTCCCCTTTACTTTTAATTTCCGGGTTCCCCATGCGTGATGAAGAGGACTTGTCACTTGACATAGGCAAATTATAGACTATCCTGGTGAACAGAAAATCTTTCTTCAATTTTCGCATCATGTATGCTAGCATAACCATTGCAGATGGCAGTATAGGCTGATGAGTCACTTTATGGTATGCACTGCAGGAAAAAAATAGTTGGTGTGTGGGTGTCCTGGTAAAAAGTTATATTAATATGCTTTCATCATAATTAAATTAAACCTTAACTTTTTCCTGCTATCTCTCACTTTTTTTTAGGTTGTGTCTTTTTTTAAATATTGCAAAAGTAAATCATTCAAGTCTTGGTTGAATTGCTTATACTCATCATTAGACATTCAATAATTTTATTTATTTAATATTTAGACATTTGTAAGAAATCTTCATAACTACGGTAAAGCCTTTTGTATTGCTTATAATTTCTGATTTTCTTATGTTATTTGATTGTCAGCACAAAGGCATTTGAATTAAATAACCATTGCTTGTAAAACATTGCAGAATGTAATTTGGTGTCTAGATTTGAATTTTGTCATTCTATGCACTTTTATTTTTATTACTAGTAGGATATTTCACAAAAGGGATACTTTTCCCTAAATGATTCCCTAAAAAGATGGAGGAGTTTTCTAAAATGATGTTGGCAAAAATACAAAATTTCAAGAGCAGACAGGAAATAATTTTATAGACTGATGTATTGCATTTGTTGCCCATTAAATCTTTTAATTGCACATTTATTTAATAGAAGCATTTAGAGTGGGCGAACTATCATGCATGATCACAACCTAAGTTAACTGCCTGAACGTGCTTGCAGGGGTTACACAATTAACACCACCCACTTGTGCTGGTAATTAATGAAAATAAGTTAATGGTTTTCTAATTATGTCAACAAGTGACATTGAAATAGACATTTGCTCCAGACTTTGTGTCTTTTAGATTCAGGACCCCAGCCATTGAGGACTGGTGTTTGACCCCCCGACTCCAGAGTTTTGTTGTTCCTTAGTCACAGACCTACAGGACTGATAAAAGAAGAACTACACAGAATCGCAGATATCAGTGAAAACTTCCAGCACACTTCCTATTCATATATTGTAGGTACCGCATTTTTCAGACCATAAGGTGCACAGAATTATAAGGGGCACAGTGAATTAACATGTCTGCGTGTCTTAGTCCACAAATGAGACACACCGGATTATAAGGCACCGCCTTTTTCCCCGTGAGTTCCAGTTGCTTGCTCTGCCCGTTCTGGTGGTACCCCGGTCCACATCACCTGTTCTGGTCTTTCACTACCTTCATCCTCTGGTATCCTGCTCATCCCTGCCTGCCTGCCTGCCTGCCTGCCTGCCTGCCTGCCTGCCTGCCTGCCTGCCTGCCTGCCTGCCTCCATCATCAGCCATAACTCATCTGTTCAAGTCTGGTTCTGCTTGTCTGCCTCACCCACCACTATTCATCCCTCACAATAAACCTTTTAAAGAAATGTAGCTCTGTGTCCGGCTGAATATCGGGTTCACCTGCATTAATCAAAACACTTTTATACTGAATTAACTTATTAGGTTTATCGTTGCTAGGGCGTACACCGGCCACAGGCTGCCTAAAGACTCCCACATACTTGGGCTTACTGTTAGCTTGGTGGACTCCGCTGACTCTCCACGGACATTTTAGTCTTCATAGTCGAGCATCCTGTTGCCTTCATTTCTTGTGGCAAATTCCTCTAATTCCCACACTTTATGTGTGATTAGCTAGCTGAGCCGTTTCTTTTCCAGCAGGCTCCCACCGTACACCTGTCAGTGAGAACAGAGAGGGACTGTGATGCCGTGCGTCCTTGTGACCGCCTGCTTGGAACAGCTTAGTGTATCAAGCTTGGTGTCACATATAAAACAGTTTGCTGTAAATACTTCTTGACTCTGAGAAGTTTATAGTGTGACACAGTGTATGCGGTTGTAAAAATTGAGCTCTGCATGTATCATTATGCATGGAATCTGCGCAGAGTCCACCTTGAGTATGCGCGGACCTCTGCAGAGTGAAGTACACCCGAGAATGTGGGGGCCTTTACATGAATGCACTTCTAGTTTCTACATTACAGTCAGGCAGTTTTGTAGACAGCTCAGGGGTCCGATCAGGTAATGACACAGTGTACCGTAATGCTCCAAATATCCATTGAGCAGAGCAGCTTTGTTGCTAACCAAAGTCTTACTTACACATTTTAACAGATTTTTGAGTGCATTGTACCACATAAAATTGGTCAATAAGCACAATGGTAATCAGATGCACCGGATTATAAAGCGCACCGTCAATCTTTGAGAAAATTTAAGGATTTTAAGTGCGCGTTATACTCTGAAAAATACGGTATTCCAGACATAATTGGCTGCATAGATGGCACTAATGTTTCTATCACACCTTCTCCAAATGAAGAATGTTATGTGAATTATTTTCCATAGCATTAAAGTGTAGGTAGGCCTAAATACATTTAATCAATGCAAATGTAGTTGACAGTGCAGCAAGTCAGGTTTGCACATAGAAAAAAAGCATATTGATAAATTAGAAATCATATTGATCCATATCAATAATTATCTAAGAAATTAAAAATATGCATTTCAAATGCAGCCCTGGCCATTTTTGCTGTTGCTTGATTACCTATTTTTAAATAAATGGATTCTAACAAAACCCTTTTTTCAACCAACTTTTTACGAAAACTGTGTTAAAGAGAAAAAGAACACGTGCTCTCTCAACTCTCTGAAGGCTGATAGAGCTTTCCTGGGTTTGTGATTGGTTAGGAGGATACAATGACTGTAGTATTAACCTACACGATAGGCTAGAATGCACTGTTCTTTTATTGAACTTTTTATTGACCCCTGTTTTTTATATTGAACCATACCTCTATCGATATATATATATATATATATATATATATATATATATATATATATATATATATATATATATATATATATATATATATATATATCAGTGAATTGTGCAAAGAAGTGAATCGTTGCACAATTCACTGAGCTCCTAAGAGCAACCCATTTTTTCTCAAATGTTTGTAAAAACAGTTTGCATGACTGTTAGACTTTATACACCTGTGGCCATGGAAGTGATTGCAACACCTAATTCCAATAATTTGGATTAGTGAGCAAATACTTTTGGCCATATAGTACATAGAATCTGTGGAACCGCCTGTATATCACCTTTTGTTGCAACTTTGTCTGGTGGCTTTCTTTCTGTGTATATTTATAAATGTGCTTGTGAATGTTGATGTCACACAAAGCAAAGATAGAGAGATAGCAGATCTGCCCATTGCTTTATGTAAACAGAATCTGGGTTGGATTTATGCAGGCTTTCCGGAAATGTAGGCATCACAAGTAGATATCTCAGAGATTTTTTTCTCTCCTACACACAGAAAGGAAAACTTACACAGACACACACTTGTAATTAGTGCATTAGCTTTTGTATTTTTCTGTGCAACTGACAGATGGTCAGCAGCAGCACTTTTGTTCCACTCAGCCATTCACACACATGCAAGTCACGTGTGCGTTTTTTATAGGGCACTAGTTCCAGCAGCAATTAGCAGTAATTATGAGTTTATTACTTATACATGATGGAGCACAAACAGCTGAGCACAGAGAAGGGATGATTTAAAGGGGAGAGAAGAGGCTCAGCTTGTTTACATTTGACACAAACTTTGTTATTTAAAAACAACCCTTATGTAATCCCAGAAAGGTATGTATATTTGTGTCTGTAATCTGACTGTAATTTGAATTTTAAAAAGCACACTGCTGAAACTACAGAAAGTTAAGAGATGAAAGCCTGGTGAAATTGTCTTTAGTTAAAACTATGAATGTCTTGATCAGGATTAATATCTGACTCCTAGATACAGAGCGGAGTCAGTTAAGAATACTGTAAGTACCGTCCAATCAGTCTGATGCTCCATTAATGTTGATTAAAAACAGATACTGTGTTTATGAGAATCAGAATCAAACTAAACTTTATTCGCCATGTTTGTGGGTACAAACAAGGATTTTGAATTCAGATTCCAACGCTCTCGTCATGTAAAATGCAGGGAGACAAGTAACAGCAAACAGAACAGCAACTACAATCTATAACAGAAAAAATATTATTCAGATGAAAGGTAATCGTGAACACGGGAACACGGGCATATATATGTGTATGTGCGCTTGGTGGGGGGTGGAGGTTGT
The DNA here is from genome assembly GCF_011125445.2 of Fundulus heteroclitus. Lineage (NCBI taxonomy): Eukaryota > Metazoa > Chordata > Actinopteri > Cyprinodontiformes > Fundulidae > Fundulus > Fundulus heteroclitus. Next base: position 15,754,629 of record NC_046375.1, on the reverse strand, counting down.
CTTCAAGGTAAATCCAGCAAAAAAATAAATAATTAAAAATGTGGTGCTACTAAATATTAGGCATACATATTATTCACAAATAGGCCTATTTGAAAAATCTGATTATTGACCATAATTAGATGGTTGGAGGGCTCGGTTCTAGACCCTGTTCTACCTTGGTCCTGGGACAGCTGACCCGGTTGTCTGCCCCTGTCAGTAGCTGGGCCTGCCTCATTATACCTCTGCTTCTCAGGACTGACTGGGTCTAGGCACATTGCGTTGGACTGACAGCACCCTTTTTCTCCTGTTGACACTTTTGGTGGGGTGGAACAAATTAGATGTTTATTTCATTGGTACATCCTGCATGGTTAATTCCCGGCATAGCCCAATCTGGTTGACCTGAGCAGAAGTCTAATCAGCCAGAATGTTTTTTTTTAAAAGTTGTGTGCAGCATTGCAAGCCCTTAAAATTACTTTGAATACAGCTTTAACACGGTTTGGCTGTCAAATTAGTTTAAAACCAAAGATTGAGACAATCTCATGCTTACAATGAAATCTATTTTGTCAGAGATAGTCATAAAATGGAAATGCACCAAATGCCTGCTGCAGGGAGATCTCATGTTGAAAAGTACCATTTATAAATGTGAAATAGAGAACAATCACATTAATATTATTCTTTTGACCATGTTCATGTCTGTAAAAAAAACCTTAGATCAATGGAGGAAATAGTGACTAATTCTAAAAGGTTATCCTCATACTAAGGGATTTTGTGGAGAATTTAACTGAATTAAGACTCAATTTAAACAATTTATGACATATGCATTTGCATACATGCTGAGAAAAGATATTTCATAAAAAATAAAACACAATCAAATGCACTCTGGAGATGAGCACCATTCAGGTGATTGCTCGGATGCTTTCTCCACTTCCTTGTTTTCATTCTTTTACCCTGAACTACTTATTTCTCAGCCAAAACAAACTTCAGGAAAGTTGTACCAAACTTTTGCAATTAATTCAGTGACGTTCTATCTGTGACATCTGTTGATCATGACTTTGTGTAAAACCAAGGACGGAGTTGCAAAAGAAAAATTTGATACACTTAAACATTTACTTAGCATGTAAAACAGCCGACACATAAATGGGGACATATTTAGGAGTTAATCATCAGTAAGGGCCAAAACATTTCCACTCTCTATGTAATTGACCACTATTCTGTTATCAGTGAAAACATAATTTCCATTCCTACAACATCCATCTATCCATCTATTGTCTTCCCCTTATCTGTGATTGAGTTGCAAGGGCTACAGGTTTCGGAGAGAAACCCAGTTATTCCCCTCCCCAACGACACCTTCCAGCTCATTCTGGAGGGTCTAAAGGACTTCCCAGATAAAACAGGATATACAGTACAGTTCCTTCGGTGAGTTCTGGGTCTTCCCCAGAGTGTTCTCCCTGTGGGACGTACCATCTCCAAAGAGATGGGCCCAGGAACTGGCTCAGACGCGCAAACATACTCATTTGACTCCTTTTGATGCGAAGAAGCAGCGGCTATACTTTAAGCTCACCTCCCTCCCCCTCCCCCCTAGATAACAGAGCTCCTCAACCACTTACCCTGCAGAAATATGGGGCAGAAGAAACCATAATCCATCTTTCCATCTCTTTTTAAATCGTACCATCACTCATAAACAAGGCACAAAGATACGTAAACACCTTGAGGCAGAGACTAACGCCCTACCCCGACCAAAGAGACAAGAAAACGTTTTTTTAAAGACAGTTTCACTGAAACCTTAAATCAAGTTTACTCTTCCACTTCCACTTTATCCTGTAAGTCCATTAATTAGCTAGCAGATAACTTCTGTTTCAAAATTTCAGACATTATTGATTCCAAAGCTCCCATTAACTGCGGGCTGCCGCTGGTAAGCAGAAATGTGTTTTAGTGAGAAGTGAAAAAGGGAGCGTCAAAAAACCGAACAGAGGTGGCGAAAAACTGGACTCACTGTGTCACTATAAAGAGAGACTTCAAAGATATAACTTACAACTGAAGAATGCATGGGAATCCTTTCTTTACAAGGAAATTAATGATACTCATGCCTTGCTTGCCACATTTGACAAGTTACCCAACCCTCCTGTGTCTGTAGCATCTGGACTCCACTCCACCAGGGCCTGGAATGAATTGGCTAACTTTTTTACTAATTAAATAAAATAAAAAGAAATTCAAAGGGCAGTGTGTACATCAGTATCAAGTCTAGTACCAATGTTCTGCTCAAAACAAATTTTGGGGGGAAAAAAATCACACAATTCTATCAAATCAGCCATAAAGGTTTGAAAGAAATGACACATCTATTAATTTGCTGTTTTTATAACTTAGCCACATCTTTCTTTATAACAGCTTTGTCTGTCATAACATCTGATTTTATTACAATAATAAACTCATCCCTTTTGCCAGGAGTTCCCTCCCATGCTTCAAAAACAGCAACTATCAAAGCAGTGTTGAAACCACTTAACGACTAGCTGCTTTGACATCTTTCCGTCAGGTTCCAGTGCTCACCACGGTACGGAGATTCCCCTTATCAAATTGTTCAAACACATTCACATAAATGCAGACTGTGGAAGAGCCACAGTGCTGGTATTATTGTACCTCAGTGCAGCATTCATCCCTGTTGACCATGGTATATTCCTGTAGCGACTGGAGAGATGGGTTGGCCCTTTTGGTACTATAGGCCAACTGGTTTGAGTCTTACATAAAGGACAGGGACTTCTTTCTTTTTTACTTCAGAGCTGACTCAATTCACATGTGAATTTCCCCAAGGTTGCATCGTTGGACTCCTCCTATTATATGTTTAAATGCTCCCACTAGCCTAGATTATAACAAATAAGATCAGTCATCAACACGCAGCTCTATATTAAAATGTCACAAGGGGACTATGAACTAATTCAAGCATTGATGCATTGAACAAATCAATGTGTGAACGTGCCATTATTTTCCTCAGTTGAATAAAAATGAAAGTAATTATTTTTGGACCAAAGGAACAGCGATCGAGAGTCAGCACACAGCTTCAGTTGTTGCAGCAAGAAACTAATAAACAGGCCCGAAATCTGGATGTAGTGATGGACTCAGACCTTCTGAGGCACATAAAGAAAGCTTCAAACTCGGAATTCTATCACATGAACATTTTGAGGATTAAAGGACTAACATCCAAGGAAGGTCTTTAAAAACACATTCCACACATTTATCTTTTAAATAAATATGACAAAATATGAGTACATTCATATGCTCTGCCAATGAGTAAACTGTGTTTGCAAACTAAAACAAAAACACCAAATAGGCAACAAACTACTCAGACTTCTCTTGAGGCAGCTCCGCGGTGTGCTGACAGACAGGACACTATGTAAAATCATTTCTTCCCACTGGGTAACTGATAACTCACCCTAAGTTGATAAATAACAGCTTTTTTGACTTTTATAGTCAGTTATACTCACCCAGGTTTAGTAAACAGATACTAACCTTGAGATTTTTCTTAGCGAGGGCAGGGATACTCAACATAGTCTCACACTAAGATATCCTCCTGGTCCAGGTTGACCTCTGACTGAGAGTCGCTCCATCAAGTGCTTTACTGGCATCCGTCGTGTTTTCTAAACTAAACCCACCTCTCAGATGCCTGGGATACTTGGTCTTGTGGAACCCATTTAAGATTTTAAAACAGATTAAAGGCATACTATGCAACATTTTTCAGTTAATTAATGTGTTCCATACCGTTTTGGATGATAAAATGAGTCATTTCAGGTCGAACTGAGGTTTTCTCGGCCGCCCTGGTGGTCTGTGGGGGAAATACCGCACTTGCAATTGCAGGAGCCCTCGGCCCGCACTCACAGGCTCAGTAGTCTCGTGTGCATCGCGAGAGTCGGTCTTGCTTTACGGCGAGAACTGCTACATGCCCCCAGTGAAAGGTGTGCTCGTTGCTAGATTTGTGCAGTTATTATGGCGGAACCAGCGAGAAAACAGCGAAAGCCCACGTCGGAGCAGGCAAGAAAGAGGAAAATGGCTCTGGACAGAGAGAGGAGTCGTACACGGGTGAACATCGGGCAAGCCTTTTCAAAGCTTGTCTCCCTACCCCAACCACCCCCCCCCCCCCCCGCTCCATCGCGCTAAGCTTGTCTCCCCCCCGCTCCGCTCATCCGGTAAGCAAATTCCCAGGAGAAACACTGCATTGGAATGGTTTTTCTCTCTCTGTGTGCATGTTCATACTTTCACTGTGTTAGTAGACATGGTGATGCGTTCGCCTGTCTGCTAAGCTCAAAACAACCGCGCCTGGCTTGACGGAGAAACCAGGTGAACAGATGAGCATATTTACAACAGTGCACTTTTACTTTCGCCCTCTGGGGGAGCCTTGCTGGAAAATCAACCCCGGTTGCATAGTATACCTTTAAGGGTGTGCTAAAGCTCCCTGGACTCTCTATATATGGTTCAATTTCTAAAAGTCCAGGAGTATCCTTACATCAGCACTGTGATGATGACCAATCCATAATACACCACACAGGTACGCACACAGATATGCAACACTGGTATAATACAGGTAAACTCTGTAGCAAAGAAAAGCAAAAGCTAAAGCCGAATGTCCTAAAGTCCTGAAGCGATACAACACCCCTAGACAAACACGCCTCAAACACGTTTTTACATTCAAATTTCTTAGAAAGATAAAAAACGTCAGTGTTGTGTAGCATTTTAAATTCTTACACACAAACACCGGCGTCCATATTCTTGTAGCGGTTTGCTTGAAGGGGGAGAATATCTCTTTTTATCAATTGTTCCTGCTCTCTTTGTATTTGATTTACACTCTCCTGAGAGACCTATCATACAGAACAAAGCACTGAGCTGTATACTATGTATACTATTAATAAAAGGAGAGTCAGTGGGAGAAAGCCTGCCTGATGCTGTGTGCAATGTGCTGTGGTTATCGATAAACTGAAGGCTGAGGTTGGAGGAAAAACAAGTCTTGCCTGGAGATATACAGTGGTGTATTAATGCGCTGCACGCATTTGTTATTGAGGACACATACATCATAATCATATCTGTAAACCCCAGTCTTTTCCAGTTTGCTTCCCATGCAGGATTTCATGCTTTTATAATTGATGCTTGATACCCGACTCATGTAAAATGGTTGTTTGTTGATTCCTGCAAATGCTCAATCTTTTTTTCCCCGGAACAATGAAAAGCTTTGCCTATTCACCCCAAACCACAGAAGCTCCATGAGAAAAATAGAAAAGCGGGGTGCTGATGAGGAGATAGAGGGATGTATAGAGGACGGAATGATGAAGATAATGTAGATATGTGCACTGAGATTGAAAAAAAAGAGGGGGGGGGAAATAGTCAGACACGAGAAAAAGGTTACAAAGGTGGCAGCTACATCCAGGAGGATGAAAATTAAAATGAGGATTAGAAAGGCAGGGAGGGCAAAAAGACTGACTGAGAAGAGGATTGGTGTCACCAGAGTGCCCTCACCTTCCTTCTCTCCGTGTCAAGTAATATTTATTTCTTACCGTTTCCCTTCCTCCATTCCAGGAGAAGAAAACCCGCAGCCTGTTTGTCGGTCGTGCCCTGAGCCCCTGATGCTCATCCTACTGAAGCGTTACATTAACAGAGGACTCTTCTGGGTGTTTGTGTGTGTTAGAGAGTTTTGAAGGGACTTTAGTCAGATAGAAGATTTTTCCCTCGTGGACACAGATCTGGGCACTGCTTTCAGTTAACCCAAAGCCTTATTTTAACCATCCAAGTGGAAACAGAACCTCTGACTTATAACCAGCAGTCTATGGGACGCAGGGAACACACTGTTCAACTTTTTTTATATGTAGGTCCCGTTATTTTTTTCTATGGTTGGCAACACTGACTTCTTACCACGGATGAAAATTTTTTACTGGTCTACTGTTTTTGTGGGACTCTTCGTTAACCCACTTTATTTTCTCAGGAACATTTTTAGGTATGACATATGATTTTTTTTTTTTTTTTTTGTGCTTTGATAAGCAGTAATCCTCAAAATGGACCAAAGCCTAATCCTTATAAGGTAGGAATCCTGGCTTGCCAAAGAAACAGGATGTGAACTGAGGGCTGATTTAAGGTACAGAGTTAGGTGTGAAAAAGTGATGGTTATTCTAGAGCAGAGGATTCTGGAGGGGTAAAGATACTCCTCTGTACCTTACCAATTTTATCCATTACCAGTGTAAATAGTCCAAATCAAAACTCCTTAATTGTATAGCCAGTTTAAATTAAAAAAAATTATATATATATATATATATATATATATATATATATATATATATATATATATATATATATATATATATAGACAGAAACATGGTATAAATGGGTCATTGCACCAATTTCTGAGTAGCGCTGGTAGTGGTGTGTATAGTGTGAAAGTAAGTAGATGTCTAAGATCAGGCCAACTGACAGCTTCGCCAGGGCCTGGGACAACACTGCCTTTTTGTGTTTTTTTGCGATGTGTTTTTTGTCACTGTGAATTAAAATATCAAAGCGCTTGTTTAATATCTGTAATTTTAGTCAGTCTACTTTCAACATGACACTACTATCTAGCAGTCAATTGTTACTGGAGCCCTGTTTTAAAGTCTGGACTGGCAGATTTGCCTGAATGATCTGTGGTTTTCATGTGTCTACAGAGGAGAAGCTGGTATCATTAATAAACACATCATGGGTTGTTGAACACTTTTTGTTGTAATTTTGAAAAAAAAAAAAAAAAAAAAAAAAACGGAGCAGCAGCTATTAGAATGGCATGAAAATTATGCAATGTCCAAAAAGTAATTGCTTGTGGTTTGTGCTAATGAGTATCAGTATTAGTTGGTTTTACAACAGAATTTCAAACTCAGGGGAATTGGATGTTTCTCCTTAAAGTGACACTTGAAGGGAGGATAGCTCACTTATGTGTTTATGTTTGTATATATGCACAGTGGGCGGAAAAGTTTTGGCTCTCCTGCTGACTTTGTAAGTTTGCACAATGTCAGAAAATCAATGATTTTTGTATAATTTAACCCAGAAAAAAATGCTACATAGAAGTCAAAGATTTAGATGCGTTGCAAGCAAACCTTTAGTCGAGCATTTTCTCGACCCTCTGAGCTAGTGGAAGAGGTAGGATCGGTGAACGGTTGACGTCCCCGTCCAACCACCTCAGGATCCTCCCCAGCACTTGCAAATTTGACCACCTTTATGATCATGCTCAGGTGTGACAAGTTCACTTGGCTCAACAGAAACCTCAGGCACTTTAATCACCCCAGCTGCCACCAATTGGTCCACCACCAACACTATTAAGTCGGATTTAAAAAATTTTGGAGAAACGTTCCACTTAAAATTATCCACAATTTTCAGCAAGCCACTTTTCTGGCAGCTGTTTACAAGCTCAACAGATGGAGCAGTTAAAAACAGCTCCAAACTAAATGAATCAGCCATCACAAAAACTCACAAATAAACCCGTAATTATAAGACACTGGGGTCTTCCAAAACGTCACGTAGGGGAACAGAGTTGAAATCTCCCGGACGAGCCCCCACTTATGTGACGCCAACTTTTGGCTGGAAGACAGAGGTAACATGATAAATCAGTCTTATAGATGGAAACGAAATTAAAGGTTTATTTACGAGGTTTCTTTGAACAAAAACAGACAATGTCCAACACACTGTTTACCCAAATTAACAAAACCAAACAACCCAACAGGGAAACACCAACAGGGTAGAAGCACTCTGCTCAACTCCTTCGAGTATAACACCTACAACAAACAAAATATCTAAGCTCGGTCTTAACTAAGTTAACAAGCGGCAAACTCACAAGCAGTCAAAATTCAGAAGGTAAAGCAACCACTAAGGTCTCAACACAACTGTTTCACAAAGAGATTCTAAGCAGCACGGGAGGAGCAAACAGTGTAAACTGTTCCTAATGTGGCTCCCCCAGTAACAACCATGAAGACCAGAAGTTTTTATAGCTGTCATGCTTTTAGCCTTTTTCAGTCTTTTCTTTGGGTTGGCTGGCTGTGTTTCACATTCTGCTCTGCTCCACTCAGCTAATTAGCGGCTCTGATTACCTGCAAGTCTTTCCACCTGTGTCTCTACCTATTTATTCCTGCCTCTCACAGCCAATCAGCGCCAGATCGTCACATTGCCATATGTGAGCTGCTTTCCAGTGCTTGTGTGCACCACCTGCCTGACCTGTGTTCTCGTTTAGCAGTTCACACGGGAACTAAAAATATGTAAAATGTTCTTGAAATTAGTGCATTTTTCCTTGATTTGAGCAGGTAAATAAGACATTTTGCCAATGAAATAAGTAGTTTTACCCTTAAAATAGTATAATTAGATATCCTGCACATGAAATACGATGATGGAGATGAATTGTTACTATTTTAAATGCAAACATTTTTATTCCATTGGCTGATAATCTTATCTACCTGTTCAAATCAAGGACAAATACACTAATTTCAAGAAAATGTTACTTTTAGTTCAGTTTTTGCAGTGTGGATTATCTGCTCGCCCTTGCTGAATACCTCATTGGTTTTTGATTCTAGTCACGACCATCGGCTATTTTATGGTTTTGGTTTCCTGTCTCACCCTCTAGACTATTTTGCAGGTTGTGTCTGCCTGCCACCAGCCTGTTCATCCCCGCTGCGAGCAGATTGTCATCTGTTCGGCCTGTTTTCTGCTCACCCTGGACTCTAGCCTGCCAGCTCCAAACATTTGTTTGTTTTGCTTTACAATAAACGTTCTAAGCATAACACCATGTCCAGTTTGAATGTTGAGGTTTTCTGGTCCAGTCATGACAATAGCTGCAAAGAGTAGACCAACATTATGGAGTAAGATTAATGGGATGCCACCTAAATTCATATGTGAGTCAAGGCAGAGGAGCAAATACCTTTGGCAATATAGTGTATTTATTTTTTGTGCTTTATTCACTAAGAAATTAATGAGTTAGGAAGAACTTGCTAAGTCTGAATTTAGATTTGAATATGTTGGTGTGGATTGGGAATATGAAAGAATTCATGCTCAAACCTAGTTTGATTTCGAGCTAGTTCCTGTGAAGACTAAACTCACTTCACACTGGTAGTAAGTGAAGAAGTGAATGTTTTGATACACTTTAAGCTTTAGGTATTTTCTATTATTTTGATTGCTTTCTTTGTAGTTCTCTTAGTTCTCCCACACCCAACCCCCACATATATTTTCTGCTCAGTTTCAACAAAACATTTTCCTCCAGGAGACTTGATGATAATACAGCTGAGTATAATAACATATGCCAATGTGCTATACAGTTCTGTGTGCTGTCACGAAAAGAGCACAAGAGCAAACTTTTTAAATCTTCGAAGTATCTCAGCCCGACTCTTAGATGTAAAAGAACTAGACTGTAAGCCAGGATGTCCTAACAAACAACATTTTAATATTACATTTCTTCTGGCACCATAACATGCCTGCTAGCTACTGATAATTTATAAAGTGTATCAATGGCAAAAAATGGTAAGAGCATAAGAAATTGTATCGCGTGAATGTATTAAATAAAAAAGAAAATGATATAAAATGGGAGATTCTATTACAGATGCAAGAGTCTTGTCCTATTTTTCTATCATCAGGAATCACACCCTGAGGTGTTCGGGGAGAGAATCATCAGTTTGTACGATGTGGTTTGCAGGTTTCCTGATCAGGGATTGTATAGTTTTTGATAAGTGTTAGATCCTTCTTTATTGGTTGCTCACCAGCACAGGTTCCCCCTGTATTCCTACTTTCCTCCTCCCCCACATAGCGACAGAGCCGAGTGACACGGCTTATCCCGGCATACTTGTGCAGCTTGTTGGATCATCAGCTCTAAGACCCTGAGATGAGAAAGAGGGGGGAAAGACTTTTTTTGTCTTATTCTACCCTTCAGTGTCAACCAAGAGCTAACATTGCTTCCTGGGCTTTGTCCTTTTGTTTCCCTGAGTGAGAGCATTCATGGAATCTATGGGAGCTCTTTTGAGTCTGAAAGGCAATTTATTGACTCCTATTCTCTCATAAGTCTTTGTGTTCATGCCTTAAATGAAAAGAAAGAAATCTCCAGTATGAGGATTTCTGCTCTGTTTTAGTAACAACAACAAAAAAAAACATTCAAACTTGCAGGCTATATTTAAAGGTTTTGCCATGCAAAAATATTCATACCATCTTGATTTTATCTGATACCTGAAAACAAATTGTGTGTTTGTGATGTAGATGGAAAATGGGCTTAGAGTGGATTTACATTCATCCCCATTACTTGATACCCCTAAATAAAACTCAATAGACATCTAGACACTGACTAGTGGAGTAGTGTAGACCACAGACATATATACATACACGCCGCGTCGTCAGGTGAGAGGCGTGCCGACAGAGCGGCCATCTTGGGTCAGACCAAGCTGCGGTCAGAGAGAATCCAAGTCAATTCGGGAAAGTGGTACGTTATGTTTTCAGACACTCTGGATCCCGTGAATTCTCAACCAATTTCCAGATAAATTAGCTGAATGAAAACTTCACAGTTTTAGGGGCTACATGGGACCAATTGATTGAATTAAATGATTGTCTAACTTAACACATAGTTTCGATTTTGTATTGACAGCAAACTTCCAGAGCTACGTCGCAGTATGCCCGACTTTTGCTCCGCTTATGGGTGCGCAAATAAAAGGACACAAACCATATCCCAGGGAATTACCTTCCGTAAGTAAGATTTTATGATAGATAATCCTCATACTTTACAGTTACAGTATGATTTATAGGGAAAAATAATTTAGAGCCATTTTCTTTTTGCTATGATTTTGTAATCTCTTTAATTCTAAGATGCATCATTTTATTTTTTTTTGTATTATATCATCTTTAAATGCTACCCGGTTAGATCCAAATTAATGATAAAAGGGATGCGATGAATAGTCCATCAAAATAGATATTTATCAAATATATATATATATATATATATATATATATATATATATATATATATATATAGACAGTTATAATGACTGAAAGGTCACGAGCATTGTGAACATATGATTAAAATTAGATCTGAGCTGCCTCCTATTCATTCTGATAGCAGCTGTCTGATCTGTAGTCTGACCCAAGATGGCCGCCCTGTAGGCACGTTAGCCTAGCAGTCGGCAGCGTCCAATGGGGCATCTACTTATATAATATCTATGTTGTAGACCAAACCCTGTTCATGTGCTCGAATGGCCTGTTACTAATGTTCTTGAACAAAGCTGTGAGGCTTTCAAAGAGCTGCTGTGGATTTATATTAAAATTTAATTGGGTGGCCTCTATGGGTGAGTTATTTTGGCTTCTGGAGGCAGTTTGTTTCACCGCCATTTTATTATATATATAAAATAGGGATTTTTGAGTAAAGGGGATTCAACTACTAACCACAAGTTTTCAGATAAAAAATTAGGAAACAATTTATCATTTAGCTTCCACTTAAGAATCGAAACACTGTTTTGTGTTAGTTTGCCACATGAAATCCCAATAAAATATATTTAAGCATGTGGTTGTAATAAAACAAAGTTATAAGTTTAAGCGGTAGGCTTTTGCCAGACGGTACGTTGAACCATAGTTAACATGAATACACTCTTTTTTTCTTCTTTTTTTTAATATATATTTCTAACAGACATCTTCAAATCTAAGCAGTGCAATGATTCACTCTATTTTTCTTCAGTCAGGTCACACATATAAGTTTTTCTTTAAAGCTACTCCATGACGAGCTCTCTTTTTGTCAGCTGGGTCACCTGCAGTTTGCTTCTAGCTTCCTTTTTAAAACAGATAGAGAAAGAAAGAGATACCCTCCTCCCACTGTGCAAAATTTGTAATAAATTTTTAATTTTAGTTACTTTTTAAATCTAACGCTGCCCAATGGGCCTTGGGCGGTGCTTTGAAAGTGTGCATTAATGCTTTTTTTCCTCTACCTCACCACTGGCTATGATTTAATAGCATCTTCCTCTGCACTTTGTCCAGAGTTTTTCTTTTTTTCTCTCCTTCTTTTATTAGCAAACCTTAATTAGCTGTAGTATTGAGCCCTAGCCGTTCTGTTTTTCTGAGACTTCTCACCCTCCCCGTCTCTTTTTTGTTACACCCTAAAGACAGCGTCTGTCACTGCTTTCCATCCTTCACTTCTGTTCTCTTCACAACTTGTTTTTTTTGTCCTCCTCACACCCTCCGGTCACTCATAAGAAATGACAAGTCCCTGCCATGGGCCATTAAAGTCAGACAAGTTTGTCTTTGGGTGTGTTCATCCATGCCTATGGGTCAGAATGGGTGTCTATATGTATGCTGCATTCGCAACCATTTGTCCTGTCTTCACTCTATAGCGTACTGAATTGGGAAGCTGGAGAAATGAATAAAAAATAAAGGTGCATCTCTGCACTTGCATGCTTATACACACACAAACAACACACATAGAAAACACACGATTCAGCCTGGAAAACAGCGTGAGACTAGTTTATGGCCTGTGGGAAAAGGAAGCAGAAAGCCAGGCAGCGAGATATAAACAGTTGAGCACATATACTAGGAGATAATGTCCTTGAGCTCCTGTTCCCATTGTGTGGATTTGCTGGGACTGCACCTTTTTATGTACTTCTAATTTAGACAAGGCAGGGTGTTGAGTGTGAGACTGAGTGTGTCGTTGGTTAAGCAGCTGAAGATTAGTGGAGGTAATGGCACCATATTGTGGTTACAGAGGGAATAATGCTGTAAAGCATGTGCAATATCTGCCTCGGAATTGGAAAGGGAGCCGTGGTGAAATGTGGGTGTGAATGTGTGGGGGATGAGAGATGTGCACCAGTGTGTGTTCCAGCCGTCTGGCTATACATATGAGTCAGTCATCATGTGTTAAGTAACCCTTTATCGACCCCTTCAACACGCTCAGAGTAATTACGGCGAGAATAGGAGCAAGCAGGGTCCCAGGTCACTCTGCTTTGACTTGATTAGGAGTATTTCACATGATAAACGAACATATACACACGGATGCAGTCACGTGCACGCAGGCTGATTGCATCTTCGGAAAAAAAACAATCCCACTCCACAGCTGAGCCGTTCTCTGCCCGTGGTGGAATAGCAGGGAAATTACAATGAGCCAGTCTGTAATCTCATGCTTCACAAAAGGCTTCCGGTCTAATTTGAAATAATTCTAATTTAGACTGAGCATTGTGGACAGCTTGTATTTTCCAACCAAACCATTGTGCCTGGAGAACACTCCAATCATCAGGATTTGAGTGAAATGTGTTCGTGCTGCACAGAACCTGAGAGACGAAGCTCTTGCAGCCCACACAAATGGCCCCCTCAGCCATGATGGTGGCTCCTTGAGGCGGTCTGAATTTCAGGTGAGGAGAGCTTTCTATTTAGCTTTTTGAGTTCACATGAGCAGGAGAGAAATGTCGAAGGGAGACCAAACACCATCGCTCCTCAAAATAAAGTGGTCCTTATTGGGATCAACTTATTATTTTTCCAGCAAAATCTGTTGTTCTATGTCTCAACGTAGGCCTGCTTGCTTGCAGTTTGAGACAGTCACTTTTTAGCAACTTTGAACCAATACTTCTAACATGAGGTAATTTAGAGTGGGCGTTTGTGTTTTAACAACCAAACACACTCCTTTACTTTCCAAAAGTCATAAGCCTGCACTTCCAGTGCAATAGATGCCTTTGGACATAGCCTTTTAATCCCACCACAGGAATAGTTTCTATTCAAATGATTTAGAAGATATAATCAACAAAAGAATCCTTACAACCAGATGATTAAATCGATACCTAGAGCATTTTAATAAAGCCCACATCTCCCCATGTATTAACCTCGCCTGCAAGTTGAATTCTCGCAGTATTTGTGCATTCACAAACACACAAGAATCCATTTTGCCCTCACAGCTGTTGCTATCACATCTGTTTTGTCAGAATCCACGACTGTCATGACAGTCACTATCCAAATTGACCAGCGTAACTTATGGTTTGTCATGGCGCCAGCTGCCATGACAAACCACACGTCATTTAATACTGTGATTGGCTAAAAGCAACCTTTGGTAGGAGGACACTAGGTGTTGCTTAACCCAATCAGCTCCAAAAGTTCTGCTGAATGTCCCTCTTTTCCCTGAACAGATTTCATGGGAGCAGGCCCAGATTCATAATTTGCAGAACGGAGAGTGCTACACTTTATTAATCTGGTTTACCAGATAAACCATTTACACCCCTGTATAATATCTTTGGAATTTCAGAATGAAGACTTTTGTTTAAAAAAAACAAAACACAAAAGACATTAAAAGGATACAGAGAAACCCAATGATGATGATGATAACATAGGGAGGGAAAGGTTGAAAAGCGATGGACTAAAATAGGTCTTATCCCTAAGTCTAACTCTATTCCTCAGTGACTCTTCCCTAGTCACTAAGTCTATTAAAAGTTTGCTTTTCCATAAATAAATGCTGAAATTATTACAAAAAGAGATGGAAAAACATGATTTAGATACAGTAGACACTGAAAAAAAGCCTTTAGAAATCCTCCACAACTAATCTTGCATTGGCAAGGAGTTCATGTTTTAATAACATGTAAGGGATATTTTTTTTAAAAAAAAAATAATGTGCTGAAACTGTTTTAAAAATACTTAAATATTTATTAACTTCATTTGTTTTGTTCTTTTATTTTTATTTATTTATTTTGTGATGAAAACACCTTCATCCTGACACTTTTTACTGGCAGCATTGATAGACAGTGATTGGTGTTTTGTCATATTTAAAAAGGTCTGAACAAAAAATGTCTTTTCCCAGGTGTCAACTCTTCTCTGTGCCCAAACAAATTCTCAGGGCTGTAAAGAGATAAACATCATTGTCGAAGACAATTAACACAATTCGTTTCTTGATTAGATTAGATCTAACATTTGCAATTGTCATGTTTATCCGTTAATTTGTAAGTAGTAGAGTAAGACACCTCTTGTATATCATCCTCTAATTATTTCGTTCCCTTACTCAAAAAGCAGTGCAGAAAACGTTAATGTTCAATTACCTAATATTTCCTGTCCACATTGTCTAAGTTAAATCATTCTCGCTTTGTAAAGTGTAATCTGTGTAGGTTTAAATTACCCACTGCAATCCTTCTTTATGCCTTTTCGAGGCCATTTTTAAAAAAGAAAAAATTCAAAACCTCCAGTCTTACCTTCTTAGTTGTAATTATCCTTGACACGTGCGCACACACACACCCACACACACATACCCACGCCAACAAACTGACTTCTTGGCGTATGCTGTTGTTTTATTAAACATTGCTCAGCTGTAATAACTGACACCTTAATTCTTAAAGCTCTTGTAATCAGAATCAGAATAAACTTTATTTGCCAAGGTTTAAGAGCACATACAAGGAATTGGACTTCTGTTTCCAATGCTCGTATTGTGTAAACAATAGGCAGACAAGTAGCAGTAAGCAGAATAGCAACGACGATCTATAACACAAAAGACATTATGCAGGGAAAAAGGTAAGAACAGGAGAATATTTTATTCCACAGTAGAATAGCTGGCTATCCTGACTATAAAGTGTTCATCAGAGACACAGCCTAGGGATAGAAACTAGCCCTATGTCGGCTCTGCAGAGCCGACCTCAAGGTAGAAATCTGAATAACCTGTGACCAGGATGAGTTGGATCAACAGCTGTTTTAGTTGCATTTTACCGGCCTTGGACCTGTATAGGTCATGAATGGATGGAAGGTCAGTCCTGATGATCCTTTTTGCAGTTCTAATTGTTCGTTACAGTTTGGGCCTGTCCAGTCTTATAGATGAACTGAACCACAGAAAGATGGATGAGCATATGACAGGCTGAAGATGATCAGTAGCTCCCAACGAAGGTTGTACTTCTTGAGTTGCTGCAGGAAGTACTGTGTATGCTGGGCCTTCTAACGGATGGTGTCAATGTGTGAGGGCCATCTCAGGTCCCGAGAGAGGTTGTTACTAGGAATATTGTGGAGGATCTCCTGAAGGCCATCATCATCTCTACAGTCTTTACCGATCTTCCCTCCAGGTGGTTCTGGGCGCACCAGTTGATCAGCTGATCCTCCTCTTGTCTGTATGCAGAGTCAGACCTAGATCAGACCAATGACAATGGCACAAGCTTCAGAAGCTTCACAGACGGGTCTGTCAATGTGCAAGTCATTGGTGTATTGAGAGGAAAAGGGAGAGAACACAACCCTGGAGGGGGGTGCCGGTGTTGATTGCTCTTGGGGTGGGAGAAGATGCTTTCCAGCCTCCCCTGCTAGCAGTCAGTCAGGAAGCAGGTGATTCACTGACAGGTGGAGGGCGGTGCTGCTGCTGGGCGAGCTTCTAGCGGAGGATATCTGGGTTGACTGTGTTCAAGGCTGAGCTGAAATCTACAAACAGGATCCTGATATACGTTCCTGGTTGGTTGAGGTGGCATAGTATGAAATAGACCCAGGCTGGCAGCGTCCTCTGCCGATCTGTTTGCCCAGTGTGCGAACTGCAAAGGGTCCGACAGAGGGCCTGTGATGTCTTTATGACCACAGATGTCATAACAATAGGTTAATAGTCATTTAAACCTCTGATGGTCCATGCCTGTGAATTAAAGCTGCGCTGCACAATTATTGGCTGGAGCACCGACCAATCACAATTAACAGCAGCAAATAAAAGCCCCAATATTCTGGGGCTAGAGGACTGTAAGAGAGCAACACATGCTTTTTAGTCAAGAGAGCTTTGTGTGTGTGTGCAGCTAACTGTAAGTAAATACCATTTAAAGTTTAATATTTTTAGTTGGATTGAAATGACTAAAGACAAAGTTCAGTCGTATTTAGTTAATGCATCATAGGATATTGCATGTTAGCATAACAAATGTTAAAGGAAGTTTATGTTATTTTTATATAGAGTTGTCTATTGTGATTGCAGATGATTAATAGCTGCTTTATTCAAGATATTGAAGTTATCTTGCTGTCTCGGAAGTAGTTCACTATTTATTATCTGTTTCGAAGTAGTTAATGACAAAGGTTCGATTAATAATTTGCCAAGACTTTGCGATCAATATCTTAATTGGTGATTGTTATTTATCTGTGTACTTAGAACCATTCACAAAGGAATTGTAGGGTGGTCTAAACTGAGAACTTAAAAAAAAAACAGAAAGACAAGTGGAGCCTCATCTTTAACTGGTTACCTGCAGCTTTCCACTAAGAAGAACCAAGTATTTAGTTCAGTTTGTTTCTTGTGGACAGTGACGATGGTTGAGCGTTTTAAGCTGTTGTACTTCCTATGTCTACTAAGCATGGGAGCTAGTTGTTATGACTTCTAGGCACCCACAGGTAACTGTGGATGTAGTTTTCTATATCTTTACTATGTACAACTAAAATTATAACAAGTGTGCATTTTTAAGATGGTTGCATGTACAATTATAGTAAAAAGTAACTTCACCCTCTGGTCCTGGGTGAGAGTTTAAAAATCACAGATGATACTATGTCCTTGTTTAGGTAAAGCGGGAGTCACTAGCTTTATGTCATAACTGAGCTGCATAGTACAGGAGAGGAAGGATTGAGCATGGGAGGTGAGGACAGCACAGGGAATTGAGGGATGCCATCTACAGGATTTAGACCCAGTCTATGCAGCACAAGTTCAGAGAAGGGCCAGACGCATTGCCACTGATCCCACCCACCCGGGCAGTGCACTGTTTGCCCTTCTTCCATCAGGTAAGCGCTTGAGGAACATTAAATCGAAAACTAACAGACTCAGAAACAGCTTCTTCGCAAAATCTTTGAGGGATATCGCCCACCTGCTGAAAGGACTGAGTCTGTTACACATTACAATAACACCACTATGAATGCATATTTGCACACTCTAACTTTACTTATCAGGAATTTTTCATTGCACAGTTCTGTATATGAAGGTTTGAGTTTACAGCACATACTTTTCTGCAGGCATGAATGTATCATCAAAGAAGCTTTGAATGATTCATTTGTGCAACACAGTAATTGAAATAGGACTTGCTTTCTGAACTCGGTACGAGTCTTAGCAGACCCTGAAAGACTATTTTGCATGCTTGGGCTTCTTAGGAAGTGGCCAGTGCAGCCAACTGACTGACTTCATCTTTATATATTTTTTAAACCACAGATTCAAGTAATCATTATTGGTATAATTGCTTCAGTCAGTCACTTCCCTATGGTGAAAATGTTGATTAATTGTACGCAGTGTTGCTCAAATCCCCTGAAGATTACAAGCATTCATGCAAGATGAGCTCTGACAAAGGTTTCACGTGGTTGATGTCTGGATTTCAGGACAGTTTGCATACATGGTTTCCTGTTATGAGTGAGTACCAGTCCTGTTCCAGCAATTATTGCTAGTACTGGGTATCATTTGGTTGTCTTATCTGCTTAGCACTGCATTACCAAATAATTAAATTATCCTATTTTTATAGAGGTACCCACCCTTGCAGTTTAATCAAATTCATTCGATACACAGCCTGAGTGAAATTTTTGTATTTTTTTATTTTATTTTGGGGGGGGGGGCATCCGTGGGTGGTTTGGGGTGTATGCGTGTAAATTACAATAACAGACTATTTAGGTCTTATTTAGATATTTAGCTGAATTTGGGGGAACTTCGGAGTAGACCAAAAACCCTCAAACTGTAAATTTTTCGGAACAACGTTTGCAATAATTTCATATCTGCTGCTGCACACAGACCCACATTTATGCTGTGCACACTTCAGTGCAATACATAGATATGCAAAGACAGAGCATATGGTAGTATTATTGTTCGAAGTGGTTCGTCTTGGGCCTTATCATGAAAAAACAGGCACGGGATGGTTTCTGAAAATGTTTTGTGTGGATTTACTTTGAGAGCCTCTTTCAGTATCATTATTTTTCTCCAAAGGGACAGAAAGCTCAGAAAAGAATAAAAAAGGCTTATATCAGCTTAAAACTTCAATTTATTGAAAACCAAAAAGCTGAAAAAGTACTGAAAACACCCAGTGAGTCTCTTGGTGCTACTTTATGTCTCTCTATTGAGATAATTGAGCTTTCTGACTCTCTGGATTTCTTCTCTTGTTTATCATGTTCTTGCTGAGCTCATGTGTGCTTTAAATTTAAACATGTTTTTCATGCTTTTTCTTCCCCCCTTTACCATTTCCCCACTCTCCAAGTTCAAAACTTGAAGTTCAATCCGTCCCATGGTTCCCCATTCCAACACACACAGACTCACACCTTCATCTATGGCCAATACAGTTGGCCATTTTGACCTACTTCCATACAATACCCACCACAGCTTGGCTTTTGTTCTTTTTCTCTCAGAGAACTAGGGCTGTCTGTGCAGACGGAGTTGGGTTGTGAGAAGAAAACACTCTTGGGGTGAGTCAGTGCTCCCTTAAGTGAGAATGCTTGCGAAGTAACCTATTTAGTGAGCACGGTGAAAAGAAAAGATCGGTGAAGTGAATATTAAGTCACTTCTAGGGATTAAGCTTTTGCAGGGTAGGTATCACTTCATTTTAAGTTGTTTGGTAAAAAAGAAATGCTTGGCTGTGTGAGCAAATATAATATTACTTTGCTCTTTTTTTGCCAATTTCAGACCAAATGGAGGATTTTAGATTTAAAGCAGAAAATCCATCATTATTTATTTATTCATAAATGTTTTACAAACCAAAAGGCAATTAAAGTGCTGTGCATGTAAACCACAAATAAAATTTAAAAGTTAAAAAATCTGATAAGCAAAAAGTACAAGTTTGACCATCTAAAGAATAAAATCAGCATTCAAAATGATAGAACAATGACTGACCTTATGGTTGTACTCTCTGGAATTAAAAGCCAGCTTTAAAAGCAGACTGTTTGAAATGTTTGAGATTGTTTTATTTTTTTCTTAATGTTTAACTGGTCTTGTCCCACCTTACCTCTCCGAGCTTACACAATCCCATTGCCCCTCTGATTCACTCAGGTCAGTGGACCATCCTCTCCTGGATAATGCGGCAGATGCTGAGAAGGGACATTTATCTTTCTGTGGCAGCTCCACAGCTGTAGAAGTCACTGCCAGTCCCATTAGACAGGCTTCTTCACTGTGTATCTTTAAATCTGCGTGAAAAAGTCATATTTTTTATTAGCTTTTGACCCAACATGACAGAGCTTATTTTATTTGTTTGAGTGGCTTTATATAGGAAATTTTTGACCAATCTCTATAATATGACTGAATTTGACTTTGTAAAGTGCCTTGAGATGACATGTTTCATGAATTGGCTCTATATAAATAAAATTGAATTGAATTGAATTATAACACGTTTGTGGTTCCTTCTTGTATTTACGTTTTAATGCTATATATATGACGACTGTTCAGCACATTGATATCAGTTGTGTTGTTTTTAAAGCGCTTCTAAAATAAGTTGGCTTGGCTAAAAGAGATTTAAAATCATTTAAAGACATCACAGAAAAAGGGAGACAGTTCCAGAGCCCAGGAGCTGCAACTGGAAAAAAGGTTGTGTCTCACACAGTCACGAGCCGAATCCTGGGCCCAACTAAGAGCTTTTGGTCTTCAGGTAGCTGAAGATGGCGAAGAAGAAACTGGTCAATCCGACTATAGAGAGAGTAGTCAAATCAAGAAGTAATAAATGCCCATCTTACCCTATAAGGGTCTCATGAGGAAGACAATCCTTACTAATAAGCATCAGATGATAAAAGCAAGACTGGAGGTGAGTGACTGGAGAGCACATACACTGACCAATTCATTGAAATTAAAATCTGAATCAAGGATTGCCCCAAGATCCTTACAGAAATAGCCAGGGAGTGTCTCATTGCATTGCTGCAACCTGTCAGCAGGTCAGATTTACCACATAAAATTAGCTCTGTCTTTGTATTAATGCTCTCAAAGAAACAACCCGATCTTCAGAAACGGTGTTTGCGTTTAGAATATTTATTTGAAGGTGAAACCCTAGTGCAGGCATACACAGGCAGATCTTGGCAAGAACACACATTCAATTCTGGGCAGATGTACGGTAAAAAAAAACCTGGACAGATGCACTGTGACAAGATGCGAGGTCGCGAGAACAGTCCATTTCATATCTAATAAACAAGAAGCCAAAGAGGTATCAAACTAGGGCAAGACAAGAACAGGGAACTCTAGAAAACAAGAACCTGGCCAGAGAGCTTGGTAGGCAGGCAGGCAAGAATGAATGCTGGATCTTTCTCACATGGTAGTATACAACAAGGAAGTGACTGTCGGAGACTGGTAAATAAAGGCAGTATCACAGGTGGGAGGCATGAAGGTAATTGGGCTGTAACAGATCCCGCTGATCCCGCTAATTAGCAGAGCAGGGAGGAGTGGAGCAGGGAGTGGTAGCCAAACAGCCGGCCCAACAAACAACAGATAATTTTTTTTTATCATTTAGATAAATAGATTTAAACAAAAAAGACATTGTACTAAATGACACAGTTAATCTGGAATTTGTGTAAACAGTTTATATGTCACTTCTGCAGGATTTATTGTAAATAATTTAACAAAGAGCCAACCTCTTCTTTTAAGTCCCGATGACCAGTCTAGGGTACCATAAGCTTAGAGTCCTAGTGCATCTCCATAAATTAGTGAAAAATGTATTCAGTTCCCTAATGCCATTCCAAAGGTTCAACTCATATATCATACCAGTTATTCATTCCAAGTATTAATTTCTGCTAATTCACAATTTATAATGATTACAGTTTACAAAAAAAAAAAAAAAAAATTCAGTTTCTCAGAAATTTTTAACAATAAAATGACTTTTATACAAAAAAGTAAGGAGTTTGATTGGCTTTTTTCAGTCCTTGCAATGACGAACTGTATGTTGGGTGAATTAATTTAGTTCTGTTTAATATAGTTCGTCACCTAATCTAACAAACACTGTCCGCCTTCTGAAGGAAACGGTATCCTTCAAACACAGAAAAACTCAAAGAGCGGGCTGTTCAGCCTTTGGCAGGTTACTCTTTTACTCTAAAGGTGTCTTTAAAATGCAAATGTTTGTTTTTAAAGACACCAACTTAAGTGGCTCATCGTGCACAGTAAAATTGGGCCCACTTCCCCCACCTTGCACTCTGTCAATGTACCTGGCAACATACTCGCTCATGAAATTTACATTTCAAAGTCGTTTGCACAAACAGACATTAACACACATATTTGCCATCTGGTTTTTCTGGTGTCTCACACACCCACACTTGGGTTCCCACTTTAGAGTGGGATAAGGCTATTCAAAAGCTTTTGCTAATGCATGCTGGAACCTAGCAGTAGGAGTGAATTTTTCTGCATGTATTACTTTAAATGTGTGAGTCACAACCCGTGGCTACATTTACGCAGTTGTTAAAGCATCTGTGTAGACCGGCTACCCTTCATAAACACCCAGCAGTGTGTTGCAAGCTTTTTTTTCCATGTCTTCTGAATATGCATGTGGGTGCTGCATAGGCCAGTGCCTGTGTGCTGGCTTCTGGTAGCGGCTGAAGCATTGAGCAGGCCTTATCTGTGGTGTTCAGAGAGGTACTGTAGCTCTGGCAGGAGATAGAGCTCCCATCCGGAAGCATGGATGCTGTTAAATAGACTTCTCACACACACACACACACACACACACACACACACACACACACACACACACACACACACACACACATACAACTGTGGCTCTGGCCCTTACGGCATTATAATGTACTGAGATGTGGTATAAATATCAAGAAAAAAATGTCACAGTGTATCAGAGGGAGAACAAAAGATTATTTGTTACCTCTGTCTTGTATGTTCTTGCAACATATTTTGTCAGACATATACTTTTTTTTCAAAAAATAAACAACGTCAAGACAATATTTGAAGTTGTCCGTACTTTTTCTTGGTTGTATAAAGAATCCTTCCTTGCACTATCATCTCCAGAGGTTCTACAGTCGTCCCCAGAATAGAACCAGACTTTTTTTTACCAGGTTGTTGAGCCTTTTAGGTCCGTTGCTCTGATGCTGCTGCCCCAACACATGAGAGATGACATTCAATAACAGACTTATAGAAGATATGTAGCAGCTTGCTGCAAACCTTGAAGGACGTTACCTTCCTCAAGAAGTACAGTCTGCTCAGTTCCGTGTTATAGACGGCTTCACTGTTGAGTCTCCAGTCCAGTCCGATGTCCAGATGAACTCAGAGGTATTTCTATTCCTCAACCACCTCCACTATTTGATGCAAATTGGGTTTAAGCTAACTCTGTTGGACCTAAAATCTACAATCAACTCTATTGTTTTGTTCACATTCAAGATGAGATGATTGTTCCCACACCCTGCTACAAAGCGATCCACTAGCTCTCTGTGCTCAGCTTCTTGTCCGTCTCTAGTACATTTATTTATTTATTCGAACATGATACAAATATAAAAATAAAATAGTGCACAGTAACAAGAAGTGCATAAGAAAGAAGAGAAAATACAGATTTTTGTTTCAGTTAACATATCATGCTCAAAACGGGGTAGGAAGAAGTGAGAACTTATAAACTCCTACCCCTAAACACTTGAGACTTTAGAGTCCTACTGTCATTAGAAAAAAAAAAAATCAAAATC
Source organism: Fundulus heteroclitus (assembly GCF_011125445.2). Taxonomy (NCBI): domain Eukaryota; kingdom Metazoa; phylum Chordata; class Actinopteri; order Cyprinodontiformes; family Fundulidae; genus Fundulus; species Fundulus heteroclitus. Next base: position 15,731,139 of record NC_046375.1, on the reverse strand, counting down.
AAAGTGGCAGTTTGAAGTAACAGTTACTAATATTTACCTATACATTTTCCCATTTTATGCTGGTTTATCTTTCTAAACCCTTACACCAAGTTATTATCTTCAATACACACCTTATTGCTTTCTGTCCCCATGTGTATATCTATTGAAAATTACCTCTTTGTACCTTCTTTTGAATTGTGTTAAACTATTGCTTTGTTTTAAATCTTCATGTAACTTATTCCATAACTTTACACCTTTAATTGAAATACAGAAGCTTTTCCTTGTTGTTCTAAAATTGCGGATCTTGAAGATTGAGTGACCCCTTAAGTTATACCCCCCTTCTCTTTCAGAAAACGTGCTCTGTATGTGCTCAGGTAACAACTTCTTTGATACCTTGAACATAAATTGAGCCATTTTAAATTCTACAAGGTCGTCAAATTTGAGAATTCTGGATATTATGAAGAGCGGGTTTGTGTGCTCATAATAACCGACATTATGGATGATTCTAATGGCTCGTTTCTGTAGGACGGTTACCGGATGTAAAGAGCTCTTGTAATTAACTCCCCACACTTCACAGCAATATGATAAATATGGTAAAATCAGAGAGTTATATAGAGTATGAAGTGATTTAGCATTCAATACATGTCTAGCTCTGGCCAATATGGATATACTTCTACTGAGTTTACTCTGTAAATGTTGAATATGAGGTTTCCAACTGATTTTGTCATCTATTATTAAACCGAGGAACTTATTAGCAAAAACCCTTTCTAGAGTTACGTCCTCTATTTGAACTTGAATTTCAATATTTTTATAACAGTTCCCAAAGACCATGAATTTCGTCTTGTCCAAATTTAGGGATAATTTGTTATGGTCAAACCATATCTTTAACTTACTAATCTCTGAAGTGACTGTTGAGAGAAGATGCTCTAAATTATCTCCTGAGGCTAGAATATTTGTGTCATCAGCGAATAAGATAAATTTTAATGCATTGGACACTTTACTGATATCATTTATATAAAGATTAAATAAAATTGGTCCCAATACTGATCCTTGTGGTACTCCACAGACAGTCTCCTGCCAATCAGATTCCACATCTCCCAATTTCACAAATTGTTTCCGGCTCTTTAAATAACTCCTCATCCAGTCAGAAACTACTCCCCTAATTCCATAGCGTTCTAATTTTTTAAGTAGGATTTCATGATTTATTGTATCAAAAGCTTTCTTTAAATCTATAAATATCCCTACTGCCAGTTTCTTACTATCTATTGCGTTGGTTATTTCTTCTATTAAGTCAGTTACGGCCAGCGATGTTGACCGGTTTGCTCTGAATCCATATTGACTGCTGATAAGTAGCGAATGTTTTTCTATGAATTGTTCCAGTCTTTTCTTAAAGAGTTTTTCCAGGATTTTAGAAAATTGTGGGAGAAGAGAAACAGGCCTGTAGTTAGTGAAGAGGTGTTTGTTGCCAGTTTTATACATTGGTTTGACCTTCGCTATTTTCATTTTGTTGGGAAATGATCCTGTTTGAAATGATAAATTGCAAATATAAGTTAGTGGTTTAGAGATTCCTTTAATTACTATTTTAATAGTTTTCATGTCCAGATCATCACAGTCAATGGAAGTCTTATTTGTACAGTTATTCACAATGTTTATGATTTCTTCTTCTAGTACAGGGTTGAGATATAAGGAGCTGGGATTATTCGACAACTGCAGAATCACTTGAGTATTTCTGTAGATGACAGAAGTCAGATTTATGCTGGAAGTCTTAATTGTACAGAGTGAATGAGATGGGTGGTATATGCCAATTGTTAATTTGAACAACGTCCAGCTAAACATGTGTTCCGATCATGTCATTCCGATTGGAGCAAACTGCCTTGACTGACTGCACATGTGTGCTTTATGTCTCTCATCCTGTAATGCAAGAAGAACAGCAGCAAGTGATGCTAGGCCTGAAGCTTTATCAGCGAGTGCAGAAACATCTCAACCATTCTCATAGCCTGGTACATTCTGGGCTTGTTTATGATTTATTTGATAAAGTTTAAAAAAGTTTACAAGAAACTTTAGTTTTTTTCTTTCCCACAGATGGAATTAGAACTTTTTTTCCCTGTGGTCTTTAGGGAAATTTAAAGACTGCGCGTGTTGTAGTGCTTGTATTCTGAATAAAGTTTGGTGCATGTAAATATACATCATGATTGATACAATTTATTTTTTCGGCCATATAAACTACCTATTCAGATTATTACAATTTAATCCAATCAAGGAATTTTGCGGATGTAACCATAGCTAAAGATGCACAGGAGCAGCAGCCCCCAGGCTAAGAATGCACCTAGTGAGACAGGCTGTGGAGCCTCCCAACCCAACCACACAGCGATCTCCATCCAGGCTGGACAAGCCTAGTAGCCAGTTTCCTCCGCAGCCCAAGACTAACACCAATTTCTGGCAGAAGGACCGCCAAACACCAACCATTGGTGGCAGCCAGAACTCGGAAGGACCGAGGTGGAAACATTACCATCTCCCTAGTGAGCTAGCCCCTAAGAATTGAAGAGGGAGGGATTCCCATCTGAGTCCAATGTAGCTACCACAATCCCCCCCCCCCTCCCCCCATCTTGTCATGCAAGCAGCAAGACAAGATGAGACGTTCTGGCAGTCAATGCTAGAATGAGGCACGTGTATGTGGGGAGAGTGACAGGTGAGCTGGGTTGAGACTGATTAGTTGCAGCAGCAGGTGGAACAAAATGATGGTGCGTGAGTGAACAGAGACTGGGAAAGGTGGAGCATGGAGTGGAGAATGAACAGTCCAACACACAAAAACAAAACCCAAATCATGACAGACCTGAGCACATACACAATCTACATCCTACCAACAGGGACAGCCCTCCCTTGCATTGTGTTTTCATGGATATCTTTGATAAGGGGAAATATTGGGGCTGGGTGTTGTGAGACCCTACTGCATGCTCACAGCAGATTCTCCTCCACCCAACCCCAAAACCAGTATTTTAAGTGTTTATAATATGTTTACATTGAGATGCAGAACAGGGGTCCGTTCTTCGTACGTCGGTAACTCAGTTAGCTGGATTTGATTGTTGATGATTTGGGATGATCTTGGATCGTTTGGTTCTTCAAAAGACTTCCTGCACTTGCTGTCATAGAAACATGTGCACCAGCTTAAACCTGCTCGTGAGCAGGCTTATTTCATGTAAACAGGATTAGATCACAGCTTTATAAGCGGAGGAGATAGGGAAGTCTGTCATAACCAGGTCGTCCATTTTTACGACAGCAACCTGTTGCGGAAGGTGCAAGAATAATTTGCAGAGCTTTTCGAATTAATTGCGTATTGCGCAATAGACAGGATCCTTTAGCGCAGTGCGACAGTGTAATTGTAGAGAGATTTTTCTTGGTGGCTGTTATAAACAGACAAACACATCATTTAACAGTGGCTTTTAAAGAGGAAAAAGTGGTGTTGGAGCCATAAATCTAAAATATTTAAGTATTTGTATGATGGTTTGCTTTTTATTTTTATCATATTCAGTAAGAAGATTTGTTCGGGCCATTTTATTGTAAAGTTTAGTTTTACTTTGAAAGGCTTGCTTCTTGTCGAGCCGTATATTGTATTAGAAAAAACTATGGATGGATTATCTAGATACGGAGCAATACAGTTTTACCGTGTAAACTGTGGATGACTTGGAAAAGGAAGATTTTCATTTTTTAGAGATAAAGATTTTGTTGTTAAAATTCCCGGTTTGCACACGTCCTTTACTTCCAGTGTCTAAGGAATGACACCGATATTGAATCTGCTGCCATAACAAGTGCCTTTTTAAAATAAAGTATAATAATTAAAGGCTACCATTTTGTAGAATATTCTTGTATTTCACTTTTACTTGTCCCCATGTTCTAGTGGGTCCCGTGGAGGCTATGATATAAAAGAACAAAGAAATTATGAAATTATTAAAAAGCAAAAATACATTCTGTAGAAAGTTAGAGAAACATCTACCATGGACAGTATTTACACATTAATTTGTCTGCTACTTTTTGCCCGCCCTCTCTCCTGGCTTTAGCAGACTTTGAGGTGTTCCCTGTCGTTTTAATTAATGACTCAAATTCGGCATAACCTTCCATTAAAAGCTCTTGTTCTGCTTGGGAGAAAAACTGTGCGCGATCTTTGGTCATGCTGAACAGCCAATAGCAGCGTTGCTGATCATTGTTTCTACTATCGATACATTTCCCCTTTTAAACAAACGCATGAACGCGCAGTTGTCTCAGATAACTCAATCCAGCCATACTAATCGTAAACAACAGGTGTGTTCCCAATTAGCCGGATCATGATTAGCCGGATAAAATCATCTTGGATGTGTCATTTGATCTCGGATGTTTTAAGCAACGTATGAAGAACAGGCCCCATGGCTAAACACAGCAGAGAGAAGGCCCCGCATGGTACTTGGGGTTTTCTGCTGGCAACCTTTAGAGATCAAGAAATTGCTGACCATAGTTTATTGTGGTAAAAAGAGCCACTTTCACTCTATTAAGATGCACGAACAGACGAGTGATGCTTTTTAAAAAAACTTTTGCTAATGGCTACTAACCTCCTATCTGAGGAAAAAGTGAGAAAGCTGAGTTTAGAGAACTAGGCTCTGGAATGTAAAGAAAGATGGATTCAAAGTTGAAAAAAGGAGACATGTGGCTAAAGGTGGTGTTTAGATGCCAACGCCTGACTTTCATTGACCTCTCGCTCTCTTTGCCCTCCGTCTCCTCTTTGTCTTAATTTGCAGCCTCACACAAAACACACACAGCACCCATCATGACTACTTCTCCTTCATTTCTTCACACGGAGATTAGAGTGAGGGAAACGAGCTGTGAATGCATTACTGTCATCATCATCATCATCATCATCATCATCTTGGGACATAGGGCTTCATTTGTCATCATGCTGCGACAGCTGGACCAATTCTGCACAGGCAAAGCTATTACTCTTTATTATTCAGCATACACACCAACTGGGATGGGTAATGACGGGGTGCATCAATGACCACACTCTAAAATCTTATATACTGTATTTTTTTTTTTCAATCTCTGAAAATGTATAAATCGATTTCCCTCACAAAATATAGCTTGATTACCAAGAAGTCTTAAAATGTCTCTTTTCTCCAAGGAATGAAATTGTCTTCTCCCTGCAATATTGAGTCAACACAGTTACTATATAAGGTGGATGGTGAAAAATCTACACACACTCATGAACACACAAAGATGACGATAAGGGTGAAATAAGATAGAAAAGCAATGAGGAGAAGATGAGAGTGTGAGGATGGCAGAGTAAGCAGAGCTATTTCAGCAACCAGTGGGATCAATATTTCTCCATTCCGGGTTCTATTGGAACAGCCCAGAAACAATCTTCAGCTAGACCTTACTAAAATTTACTCACGTTTTATTTTCACCCTCACACAGAGGTCATGATTGGTTAAGCTGTTGCCACTGGTTAAATTGATTGTTACAAATGTGTTTTGGTAAAGAAGTTTTCTTAAGGAATGAGTGTTAATGACTACATTAATGGCATCACGGCATGCGTGCTAACCTGCCTCTCGTCAGATGGATGTAATTCTGCAGAGCTCCACACATACATCTGGGATTGCTGGGAGATGTATTTCTGAAGGAGGGGCCTTATCAAAAATCCTTGCATTTGACTGGATAAACCACTTGTCCGTCCTCTTTACTGACGTGCTACAAGCTCTTGCCAAACTGGGTCATGAGAAGACAGAAAACATCGTTTCCACTAACAAAAGCCTCCAAAGCCGGTCTCTGGTGTTCTTTTAAAGAATTTCTATTCGATAGGTTGGACAACACTGATGAAATAGCAGCATCAATGTTATCGCTTGCTTTCTCGCTGCAAGCCGCCATTGTTGTCTGAACCCAAACAGTCGCTTCTCTGATACGTCACATCCCGCCCCGCGATCCTGACAGTGGAATCAGTCCTTTAATTCATTTGAAGACTTACTGTACCGATTACATGAGAATGATTACGTGAAAATTTCACATGCTGATATTTTCATGCAATAAGTTAAATGTAAAGGTCTTTGGTTATTGTATTAAAAACAGATTAGAAATCTTATGAAATAGTGTGAGAGACTCTTGACTAAGTAATTTTATTTTCTGCATCATTCCTGCTTAATTTGTAAAACAAGCCTTGCACCACGCTGCTTTGTTTCTATTGACTATTTTAGTTTGAAGATACCCACACATTCCAGGAGGCTTTTAATGCAAACCTAGTGTGAATACCAGCACTAGCCAGTGACAAGCTGGTGCTTCTGGACCTGGCTGTAATTTACATAAATCTATCAATATGTTAGACAGGTCTTCTGGGCATACTGGATCAGCATCGACAGAGGCTTTTTCTTGCATGGTGCAAAAGCACAAGAGCAAGTTATCTGTTACAAAAGGGTTTTTTGAATAAGCAAATTTGGCTTGCATTCATTTTTTTTAGTGTGTACATTACTTAAAGTGACACGTGTTCTGCAAATACAGCTTAAAACATGTACATTGTGTAATGAGGCATTTTAGACTTTATTGCTAAGTGCTGTTGCACACTTACTTTCTTTAAGTTAGGTTTTTTTGGGGTTATACCGGAAGAAATGTGTCGCTTCCACAGGGAGGAGTGGTTGTTCGGAGGACTAGAGAGAGCTCTTTGAAAGCTGTCCTGTTCTGTTCGACCTAAAATAAACAGTGTTAGCAACAAAACCTCCGTCTGGGTGTCATAACGGAAGGTTATGATATGTAGGGCCCCACTTCAGGTGTATATAGGCTTATTTTAAAAACAATTGAAATTTGAAAATGTTGTCATGCTGCTTCAGGTGTGTCTGTCATTCCCTTCATTTTGAATGCTCCTTGAACTGCTCACCACCAATTTATTTTTTCAGTGTAACTGAACGAGTATGCTTCTGTTATCAGTATTGTTGGACAATTGGGAAACATTAAGTCTCAGTAATGCAACTTACTGGGTTTGGGAGTTGTTTGGTGAGGGAAGAAATCCCATATGAGTAGCATAGGTCCAAAATTCAAATTCAAATAGGGACATGACTGTCTACAATGCAGAAATAATTGCATTGTTACTTTCAGTACAATGGATTGATGAGGCAAGACAATTTATCTGTTCAGATTCAAGCTCCTTTGTCAGTTTCCAAACAAATAACACAGAAGACCGTCCTGAAATTCTAAAAGACACACTGTAAACATTATACCGTATTCCGATGATGGGCTTAGTTGCTGTTTTTCTTTCGGTGCTTGCACATATAGGGGTGAAAGGAAATGAAATGGCAGATAAGGATTCCAAAGAATAAAAAAAAAGAAACAGAGTGAAAATGATATGAGTCCCAGATGTTGTCAGAGTTTAAACGTTTGTTGAAAAGAAAATTGAGGAATAATAGCAAAAACAGTGGGAAGAAGATATAAAAGGAATATGGTCCTCAAAGCAAGGCTGGAAAAGTCAGAAGAAGAGCCAGAAAAAAAAGAATACAGGGAAGGATAATGACTAGACTACTGCTGGGACACTCGGGGCTTAATGCAATACGACATATAATAGGGAAACACAGCCAAACACAGTGCCACAGTTCTGAGAAGAAACCTAGTGTGCATGGACAAAGGGTTTGTGCACCGAGTTCTTGAGTAAGTGTAAGCATTGTGTGAGAGTTTGTGCAATTTTACTGTTTGCTTTTTATGTTGTGAACATATTTGGGATCCATATAAATACTAAATAGAGATGCCACTCAAGCTGCGGCACCAAAGGTGCTCAGGGACTTGCACATCCAGAGGTCCACCTTCATCCCACCTGTGGGCAGAGAGCACCTCTGCCCACAGCTGGGGTCACCTACACGGACAAAAGAGTTTCAAACTGACCACATAGAGGCTGTAATTGCAACTGAGAGTACATTTTAAAAAAAAGGGGTATTACCAACAACAAACTGAAACAAATAAGCTTTAACTGTTAGTACATGCACACCCGTCGGTATAAAGGCATAATCTCTACTTGAGGTCCTATTATCCTATTATCAAGAGTTTGAGATAGTATTCATACCTTCATCTGAAAACGTCAGTCTATCACAGATGTTGTAGGGCCAACATGTAAAGACTGAAAGAGGTGTATATCCTCTTAAATGTCAGACGTTTCAGTTGAGCTGTTCGAACATCTATAGTTCAGGAACAGGTTTGTGTATATGTAAACCTAAGTAAAAAAGGCCCAATTTACTACAATCTACTTACTTCAACATTGGTTAACATAAAAAGGCGCCTTAAATGTTGAATGCATTTACTGTGGCTGCAATGGCACTAATCCGTGAGCACTTTTACTGTCATCATATTTTCCAGTAATTACCAAAGCAATCCGCCAATAAGGAAAAATGGATAATCCATAACTTCAGTGTAGAGAACAGTATTGTGAAGCATGATCTATATTTATTTTGTTGTAAAGTTCTCCTTTTTAATTTTTAAAATTGAAGTTTATAGAAGAAGACAAAAAAAAGTATCTGTAAAAGTTTTTGCGACAAAATATCCAACCTTCTTTTACTGACAGTATAATTCTTTTTTCTGGCACAGATCTTATGGCATCTGAGCTTTGTGTGAGTTTGCGAATATGTGCACAAAGCAGCAGGTGATATCCAACACCTGGTATCTGTTGAAATCAGAGGGCAACCGCCCCGCTGGCTCGAGCTGTTCACAAGCATCCAAAGGACTCTACCGTCAACACACACCAACACACCCACACCTTATTCCAGCTGGGCAGGGCTGCTTGTATATGAACAATTACTGATGCAGGCAGATGGAGTGAGGCAAGATTAGATCTGCACCAGCTGTCAGACTGACAGCTACCCCCAACAGAACCTGAACCAACGCCTTGAACTGTTGCTTGAGCAGGTGAAGGTTCATATGAATTCTTTTTTTTAAGCTTTATAAGACACAATGTAAAAACATGTCTAACCTGGTTATTTTACTGCCATTGTTTTCTTATTTCTCTGCGGACACCAGCAAAGTGCTGATTTCAAACAGCAGGATCAAATAAGTTGCTGACCGCTGCGCTTTTCTTTTGCCAACAGTTGCAGGTGAGCAAACGTTGCATTTTAGTCAATAGTGGGCTGACCATTGTGCATAACCAGTAATCACTATACTGTGAAATAAAATACATTGTCGCAATGAAATCAGGGCAGTATAGCTCCCTGTTGTCTTGAAATTCTGCATAGAGAATAACTGCTGATTAAGATTACTGCTTTTCAACAAGGAGAAATAAACTACTGCCAAAAAGCTGATAACATTGGGAAACTTACACATAGGTTCTCCTTTACATAATCTATTATGGATGATCAATAAGTTCATTGATCATCTTTTGTATAAGCACCACTAAGCCACACATACTTAATGAAGGGCTAAATGATGAGAAGAAGGGAGAAACAGACCCTGTGGTCCAGGGAATGCTGTTATTTTGCTTTTGATTTTTCATCTTTATTGTTCTCCATCAAAACATCCAGTGCAGCCTAAAACACTGGTTGTTTTGAGAAACAAATTGATCATTTATGTGTATTATCTATAGGGCTGGGCAAGTTAACGCGTTAATTTCGCGTTAATTCATTAGACTATTAACGGCGATATTTACTTTAACGCGGGTTAACGCATGTTGCTCACATGCTTTTATTTTGTGAAGGTCTGTTGCTGCGGTGTAGGGGTTTGAATCAGAACAGTAGGTGGCGATAATGTGCCAATAACCTCGCTGTCAGCCAAACCTCGGATTCAAAGAGGAAGAAAAGTGCTGGCCGGAAAAAAACAAAGCTGACATGGGGAAGGCGGTGTTTCCCGCAGGAATTTGCTTAGGCGAGGCGGTGAGTTGGCGAACGGAACAAGTTTTGTGCGGAGCGGAGCGTGGTCTGCATCGATGTCGTCGGTGAGATCGCTTCGCGTTTCAAAGTATCGATGTGTTTTTGCCTGTTTTTCCTGCCATTCACTTCATGCACGCGAGAAAGCAACAACAAAAAAACGCATGTTAACGTCAAATAAACGCAAGCATATCGAGTTAGCAAGCATTTCAGTTTAAAGTTCTTCCAGCATCGAATATGACAGAAACAAGTTAGTTGTAACCACTGCCAAGTTAAACTTTGGTATTGAACATAAAATGGTAATGCTGCTCCCTGCGGTTACCTCAGAAATTGCCTGTTTTTGATAGATTTTTTCCCCCATAAAGACAATTACCTGTCAGTGGCAATAAGCTTTAATTTATTATTATTGCTATTTTTTGTTTTACATGTTTAAGTTGAGCTTTACACTAAATATGTGTTACTGATAAGTGCTACAAATGTTACAACACTTTTGTTCATATGGCAGCAGAACATTAAAATAAAAGTGCTCTTTACACTACTTTTGAATTCATTCTTGGAGTTTGTAAATACAATGCGATTAATCATAATTAATCAGGCAAATTATGCGATTAATCGCGATTAAATATTTTAATCGTTGCCCAGCCCTAATTATCTACCTTAAAGGTATAGTCAACAATTTTTCCAGAAATGTAGGTTAGAAACACCCAAGTCACTTTTTGAATAAGTGTGCATGCTCAAGACCATCTGCTCCTCACGGGGATCACATGAAAGAATCTCCCAAATACACAGTGATCTTATTCATTTTTCTGAGGCCTTCCTCTTTTTCTCATAAACCTGTAAGACATTTTGCTTCTTGCGGCTTTCACCCATTTCCAAAGTGTACGGTGAGAGCAGTGGAGCTCTGAAACTGAAGCTCACTGTTAGCAGCAAGAGGAAACTAGCAAGGAACGAGCATGCACATTGATGATCAATGAGCACGTCACAATGACTGGCATGTGGGATAACCAATAGATAAGACAATCCCCCCAGAACTAAAACCTGAAAAAAAAATATTCAGAAAAAATTTAAATTTCACCTGTCTACCAATATGTGGTGTTAAATGAGCTCCACTCTTTAACCTAACGAGAGTTTGATATGGTCATGATACCGAGTAGTGCTGAATCATATATATATATGATATTTATATCATATATAAGTTCAAATCGAAGAATTTTGTCCTTGCAAAACAAAGAATTATGTGAAAAGAACAGTTTTATTCACGTTAATATTCCTTAGAGATCCGGAAAAAGTCAAGAATGTGGTTATTTACATGTGCCAGGGAGTAACAGTTTACAATGCATTTAGATAAGGACAAAAACTTTTTAGGAGTGGTTGCTGAGAAATTAGAGCAGGGTACTTGTGCCCTGGAGAGGCTGCAAGTTCCCCAGTTTGAATCCAACAGACTGCCACTCTGGGTCCCTGAGCAAAACCCTTAGCCCAAGAACGCTCCCCAGGCGCCGCGTTATGACAGCCCACTGCTCCCTAAGGGATAATGCCCCTTCTCAAAGCATAAGGGATTCTGCTGTAGCCTTCGGTTTTTCCCAGTCTAGCAAAACATATTTTTTGCTGTACTGAATTAGAAAGGAAGGTTTACTGAAAATCTGACAAGCAAATTTAAAAGTGCAGACTAGTTGCCACTCGTATGGGTACAAACTGAGATTTATTAAGAAGTTTTCTTTGTAAATTTCCAAATTATGAAAAGTTATGAGTTCCCTGGTAAAAAGCTGATAACCCCTGAGAAATCAGTTATTGTCAAAAGGACAGGTATCAAGCTTCAGTCCCCGAAGGCCAGAGTACTGCAACTCTTAAATGCGTCTCTTCTTCTAAACATCTGAGTCACATAATTCGGTCATTAGCAGTACTCTACAAAACTCAACAACTCAGTTGTTGATTGGTTAGTTACTGTTGAACGTTAAAGCTAAAGTAAGAAGTTATGTAAGTTCTAAAGAAAATTAGATAATAAATTAAATGAATTAGATTTTAAAAAAAATTGTAGACTGTGTTTTTAATAAGGTCAGTTTTTAATATTGCCTGGCATTTCAACCAGTATTATTTGGGATGCAGTTGCTATATATAAAGTAATGTGAAGCTACATAAATTGACATATGTTGGGTCCTGGTAATATTCAAAGGTACCTTTATCATATCCTAAAGCCACAATCTCCAAATAACTCTGGAGTCTAACCTTCCCAGCTTTACAGCTGCAGTGGCTCTAATGACAATTCTATTGTTCTTATAAAGGCACATCTAATGTTCATGAGGCCTCAGAAACTCTCACAGCTTGTTTTTTTTTATGAGGCAAAGGCAGTGATGACTCAAACTGCAGCAGTTCCTGGTCATGCCGAAGTACAGATAATGAGAATGTCTGATGACTTGTATGCTTTCACAGTATCGTATGTATAACGGGAGCAAAGCAATGAAATGTCAAGAAGGACTTGCTGACCGCACCTTCTCTCACTAATTGGGGATTGAAAATAAATCCGACAAGGTGTCAGCTAAGACAATTAAGCTAATATTATCTTTAAATAGCAATGTGTCTAAATTATACATGTTTTAGTTTTTCTCTGAACGTTGATATCATCCATCTCTCAAGCTAGTTTTTTGCCAAAATGTTATTTTTTTTTGCAATGGGTGACATAGCTCACCACCCAGGGCAACACGGGTCTGTGTGTGTGTGTGTGTGTGTGTGTGTGTGTGTGTGTGTGTGTGTGTGTGTGTGTGTGTGTGTGTGTGTGTGTGTGTGTGTGTGTGTGTGTGTGAGTGAGTGAGTGAGTGAGTGAGTGAGTGAGTGAGAGAGAGAGAGAGGGAGAGAGAGTGTAGGTAGGGTGGGTCAATAGGGAATCCCTGCATTGTGCACAGCATAAGCCTAGAAAGAACTATGTTTGTACTGAATGGTATCAGATTCCATTTTCTTTTCTGGTGGCATTTTGCTTTTTTTTAAAGGTGCCATGACATTACTGTACGAACCGTTTCATGTAGCTGATATTGCTGCAGATGTAACTTCTCCAAAGAATCCATCCATCCATCCATCCATCCATCCATCCATAGTCTTCCGCTTATCCGGGGTCGGGTCGCGGGGGCAGCAGCTTCAGTAGGGAGACCCAGACGTCCCTCTCGCCAGCCACTTGGGTCAGCTCCTCCGGGGGAATCCCAAGGCGTTCCCAGGCCAGCCGAGAGACATAGTCCCTCCAGCGTGTCCTGGGTCTCCCTCTGGGCCTCCTCCCAGTGGGACGTGCCCGGAACACCTCACAGGGGAGGCAGGAGGCATCCTAACCAGATGCCCAAGCCACCTCAACTGGTTCCTCTCAGCGGCTCTACTCTGAGTCCTCCCCGGATGACTGAGCTCCTCACCCTATCTCTAAGGGAGAGCCCAGACATACTACTGAGAAAACTAATTGCTGCCGCTTGTATTCGGGATCTCGTTCTGATCTGGGGCTGCCGTCCTATTTTGTGTCCTGGGTTACACTCCCGGACGAGCCCCCACTTGTGTTACACCACTCTGACTGAAACATTCTATGAAATAGGCTGGTGGTTTATTTGATTGTTAGAAGTGGTGATTTACAGAGGTTGCATTGTTATGTCCAATTATTTCCCTAGATGCAGAAGGGTGAGGTTCAACCAAACTGCACTGACACCCCAGTTTTACAGCTTCACTTTTGTTGTGTTAAATCACTGTTCATAAAGACAACATTGACTATTAAATGATTGACTGATAATCTAGTCAACATAAACTTCTTTATTTGAAGCAAAAATTATATTATTGTAACATAACACCTAAGTAGAAACTTATTAGCTCTTTCATTCCAAATGTTCAATTTTGGAAAAACTTTTTTGTCGTCCGATTCATCAATTAATCATAAAAATAATCGACAGATTAATCGATTATTAAAATAATTGTTAGTTGCAGCCCTACTTTTCATACAATCCATAAGGGGTGTTAATTTGGGCTTTAGTGTTGCACAGCCTGCTTATTGTAAGTGATTTTAGTCTTGATTTTTCTCTAAAGTCACTTGCAACGTTCGTGAGTCGGTGGTTGTGGCTTCTTGGGTTTGATTTTGAATGTGAAGTCACTTTTTTGGTGTATGCTTTTTCCGACTGTACAGCTCTTTCTGGATCTCGCACTGTGCAACAAGAGCTATTGGCGGGGCTAATATCAAAATGATTCATATATTTTTTCTTATCACTAACTGTAATTCTATGCAGATTCAGTGGGATTCTTCCTCGCGTTTGATCCGTTGTAAGAGAGGAGAGGGCATCCCCTTCTACCTTTATATTAATACTGCTTTCTTTCCAACCATTTTGAGGCCTCCTCAATTCAACCAACGTTTAAGCTGTTCTAAACTGTGTTTCTCGATTAAAGTATGTTCAAATGTAGCACCTAGGACATCGTCATCTTCCAAAATGATTGGTACTGGGGTTGTCGCCATTGTAGTTTGTAACCAGGCCGTCTCCGAGCAAATGTGATGTCATTTGAGAAGCATCCTATTGACGGCTGATAAACAGGATTTTGCTGACCAGCAATCATCTAAACCAGGTGGGAGCAGGGTTGAAAAACACATTACAACACGAAGAAGCTGTGTATGCCTGGATGTATCTGGTTGTATTTTTCTGTGTTGTAGCCTATGGCTAGCGTGCTAATTTAAACAGCGTTTCCACAGCTTTTCTCACGGTCCACAGAAAATGCATCCTCTCTTGACAGATGAAATTACACCTGAAAGTGATTTTGATTTGGACTTCTGAGATCTCCCTATTTGTTGACCAGATAACAGAAATACAGATGTGAATAAAATTTAATTAGAATTGAGTTTTTTTCCGCAGCGATACATCCATTTGAAATGTGTGTATGTGTGTGTGTGTGTGTGTGTGTGCGTGCGCGCGCATGTGTGCAAGAGGAGCGACCGACCGATGGTGAATGACAAACATGGGGGAGAAAAGAGAGTGGCTGCACTGGTGCGTAGCAGGCGGGTTATTTCAATAATGAGGATGGATGTGTTTATCATGAGTTGTGTATCACCCCCCCCCCCCCCCCCATCATCCCCTCCCTCTCCTCCTTCCTCCATCATTTTCTCCTCCTCTGCATCAGTTGAGTAGCTACGTCTGCATCCCGCAACCAGTGGACCAGGACCTCATCTCGACGCTCCTGCCTCTCCATTACAGCTGGCCTCAAGACAATGTGTATTTGGGTGCGTCTGCATGTATCATCGTCTTTTGCCCCCACTTCCACCCCCAACTCCCCGCACGAAGCCCACCATGTAACTTTGTGGCCAATGCCAGGGGTAATGGGGTGTGGAGTTTTTGCATGAGGGAAACAGAGCAACTCTACAATTCTGTGCTATTTGAGACAGAGCTCCCAGAGATAACCTTCATCCCCTCTTCCTCTCCTACCCCAGACTCACGTTGAGTTTTTAATTTGTTTTTACTTTTCTCCCCTTTGTGGTGGCTTCTTTTGTCTCATAAGAAGATGCAAGAAAATTCAATTTTCAGGGCACCTTCTTTCATGCATCCTTGTGCACGTCTATCCACCCATCTGCCCGTCCACTTCTCAGTCCCAGACCGCTCGATTTGCTGCACAGGTCATTGCACCCAAAGAGGATTAGGACATTTGAGTGACAATAACAGACCCAGAAATGGCCTCGATAAATGATGGGTGTCGTTACAGGCAGCCACATTTTCATTCTGAGCACATCAAAACTTTCCCTTAAGGGAATTTATTGAGAAAGTGTGCAATGTGACATATACAATTAGTAATCTAAGCTCATCTCTTGAAATACTGAGCCTGGGGAAAAAAATAAAAAAACTTATCAAACTCTAAGATTTGCTTTCATTTTCTACATCAAAAGAGTCAATCCACCAAGTATCAGACTCAGAGATGCACCACTAAGTTTGCCCCCAACGTGCCTCACAGAGTTAATGATGGCTTAGTTGTCTTGTTTTTTTCTGTTCTAAATGCGCTGTTGAATTAATGCTTATTGAGCATGGCAGGGTTGGCTGACACGCAGCGCTAAAGAAGCAGGGGAGTTTGAAAAGGAGAGAAACACTCTGGGATACAAGATGATGTACCGTTACTTCAATGCTCCTAATTAAATAATGGAACCTGGCTAAATGAAAAGGCATAAAATCAAAGTGATCAAAGGGTCGACAGATCAATCCTGTGCAAATCCTCCTTGAAAACAGCCCATCATTTACTCTTGCTTTCTTTCTCTTCACATATACATGTATCTTTCCCAGGTTTTTTAAATAAAAAAAAGTTAGTTTTAAAATATACACTTTAATATATCTCCTTTGTTGAACTTCAGTTATTAAAACATAAAACTACTACAAAACCCATATGTTAATGAAAGAACGCTTTTAAAGTGATTCCTAATTGCAATCTGCTGGTTTTTATACATAATGCAATGTTAGATTCTATAATATTGGGCATTGTAAAGGTATGCCCAACCCTTTAACTTTTTTTTGCAATTTAAAAAGTTACAATTGCAGATTTCATCATTATTAGGATTTTATGTAATAGACCAAGACAAGGGAATGCTGAATTGTGAAGTAAAAAGTAGAATACAATACATACTATGACCAGCTTCCCTGTTCTCTGGTGAAAGAAAGTATGCACCCACAGCATGATGCTGCCACCACCATCTTTCATCTCAGAGGATGCGATCAGGGTGATGTGATATCTTTATTTTGGCACATTGGCCAGTAAGTTTCATTTTGAACTAATCTAACCAGAGCCATATGAGGCCTCCCTCTAGCTTTCTTTCAACATTGGCTTTCTTTATACCACCCTGTCAGAACAAATTGGTGGAAGGCACGGCTAAAAGTTGCCCTGACTTCCACCTGAGCAGTGAATCTCTGCAGGTGCTCCATAGTTAATTTGGGCTTCTTGACTGCTTTTCTGATTATGTTAAAGTGTTTGGTAATTTGGAGACTCACATGGCAAAAAACTCTGGCAACTCAAAAAAATGTTTATTTCCCAAGACAAGTACTCAAAAATTAACCGTTTGCTGATTCTTTGAAGTGAAGATCTGAGAAGAGAGACAGGATTACTACTGTGGAAAGAATGGCTAAATAAATGGTAAGTATGAAAATGAAGATATTTTATTGGTTCAAAGGACAAGGTGATTCCAGGTCGTTAAGGATTATGGGAGAACCACAACTGGGTATGGTTAATTTCTTAACACGGGGCACCTGTTTCTGGGGATTTCAATTCAAGTACTGTCCTCTGAGCATGGAGATAAGTGGCTGATGAGACAACGAGTGTTGGAGGTCAGACAGGATAAAAGTTGAGGACAGACTCAAGAGAATTGTCAGGTAGGTAGCTGCAGGTTTGGCTTGTTATTTGTGGAAGCAACCCTTCACATAGAGAAAAGTTAACACAAGGAAACGGGCCTGGCGAAAGGTAAATTTCCTGGTAGGCAACTTTAGGTTCTAATTGGTATGCCATGGTGACACCTTCTCACTCAAGGAAAGGGAGTCTTGAGAGAACAGAGAGAAACAGCACAAGCTAATTCAAGGGGAAACATAGTTTATAAAGAATTAACATATGGTTTGGTACTCACAGAAATTGTTAAAACTCAGTAAATGAAGGATCCATTTGACAACTCCTTAAATCCAGTCTGTCTGATGAGGCAAAGAGGCACAGGTGTGACAACGGCCAAGGGAGGAAAAAAGATGACAGAGCAGACCCCAGAATTGTGACAGAATAAAACTCTTTACACTTGGCCTGTCAGTTTAGGGGGGCCCCCCCCCCCCCCCCCAAGTCTTGGTAGGTTTGCATATAATGGGTTTGCATAGTGTCTGTCTTGGAAAAAGGGGCAGAAACACTCACACACTGTACTTTTGTTTCATAATTCTACAGCAATATAATCAAAATAAATCAGGGCAGCCTTTATATAGTTTTAGACATAAAAGGGTCAAACTTTTCTTCAACTTACTAACATGTCTGCTGTGCTCCTCCGTCTGCATGATGGTGTTTGCTGATAAACACTCTCCAGCAAACCTCTATATGACCTTCACCGAATAGCCGGTTTCACAATGCCACGGTTACCTATTTGTTACATTCCAGCCATAAATTTTAATCATATTAGTTTTCCTCATTCAAATTGCAAAGCACTGAAGCTGTCATGATTTGGGTTTTGTTTTGGACTATTTTGGACTAACCATTCTCACTCCATGCTCCACTTATCTCAGCCAACACTCAGTTCCATAATCAGCTCATCCTGCTACAGCCACTAATTATCAAGCCGTTGCACCTGGGACTCTGCCTTTATATACCTGCCTCACTGCCACTCCCTGCTAGATCGCCTGGTTTTGTCTCGCTGCCCGCATGGGGTTTTCCCCAGTGTTTGTCGTCGCTCTGCCTGCCGATCCTGTGAGCCTGTTGTCATCCTGTCACCAAATTATTTAAGTGTTCCCTTTGAATAATTACCTAATTTTAGAGGTAATTAATCAAAGATTAAGTAGATAATGCTTAATCTATCCATAGTAAACAGATATATACCACATAGCTGAATGTATGCAATTAAACCTTAAGAAACTTAAGAAACCTTCTCTTGTTCAAGATTAAATATATATCTAAAACTCTTGCAAAAATAGTTGCTAATCAAATGTCTGAGCCTTTGTAGAGTAATGATCAGTATGAAGGTTTTCTGAGCTCATAGCACAAACAGGTCTGATGAATGTCACAAATTATATTCTATGATAAAGGACTTGTGTCTGTACTTGTCCTGTTAGATATCGGTGCTGCATTTGAGTCAATCACAATATTCTCTTAGATATGCTTGAAAAAGCTGATGGGATTTAGGGACCATCACTCGGTTGGTTTAAATCTTATTTGTCTGATGAGTCCAACTTGTTAATATAAATAATATATATTCCTCAAACTCCAGGGTTACTTGTTGAGTGCCACAGGGTTCAGTATTTGGGCCCTCTATATATGCTTCTAATTAGTAAAATAATCAGACAGAATGGCATACATTGTTATCGTTTTGCTGAGAATACTCACCTATATTTTGTCAAGTTGAGCTAATTTTCTGACGAAGGCTCAGAACCACAAACAGGACACAGATAAAAATGGTTAATGTTTTATTTACAAACAAATATTGTACTTAAGTGGAACAGGATTGGATTTAGGCTTCTAGAGGCTAATCTGGAGTGAAGAGTGATTAGTGGAAGTGTAATGCAGCAAGATTAATCAAAGCACTGAAGTGGCTTACTGTTTGGGAAAAGGAAAAGAGCTCTGACGTGGGGAGAATATCCTGTTGTGGTATTCAGTGACTGGCACCAGTTGGATTTGATCCATGTTATGTAGGGCGGGGATTAAGGCGGATCCAGGCAGGTTAGTCTCCAGAACGTTGTACAGCAGGCAGGCGGAGGAAAGCCGGGGGCAAAGGAGCTGCGATGGACTTATGCAAGGCAAAAGTTTTGGTTATTTTCTCTTATTTGTTTGCTTCACAATAAAGAAAATTCACATCTTTAAAGTTGTAGGCATGTTCTGCAAATTAAATGGTGTAAGCTCTCAAACGAATGTAACGAAACATGAAAAATGCCATGGGGGTGAAAATTGTATCCTGTGATGAAAAGTTGACTCTGTTTACTATTTGGGTGACTTCTAAAGACAAATAGATGGATCAAATATAAGTTTACGGGTGAAAAAGTAAAGGGGGCAAAAAGAAAAATCACGCCACACTTTTTAGATGTTTATTAGTAATTTTGCTAACCTTTCACCCATTTGGTTCCACATCACAATTGTGTGCTGCTTTTGTTGGTCTTTCTCATAATGTACCAATATTTTAGCAATGGACTATTTCAACAATACTAATTACTATGATTATTGGTATTATTGTTGCTTGTCTGCCTTTGCCTATGATAGTAAAACTTAGTGGTGGATAGTTGTCAATGGTCACAAAAATGTTCCAATGTATCCAGCATGTTTAGCATATATTCATAGATTTTCTAGGGCTTTGTATATTGAAATACTCTACTCTCTGTGCCCCTCTTATTTATCGTTTTACATAATCGTTTTACTAAATATTTTTTCTGTTATTTTCCCAAATGCTATTCCCTCATGTCATAAATGAGTTTGAACAACCCAAAAATGGCACTGGAGTACCAATCAGCCTCTACGTGATTGACTTTGGGTAATCGCTACGTAAAATTGCTGAGCTATTTAGACATATCAAGAGCCAAAATACCCTTCAATGGGTTTCTTGAGCAATCAGTGTGTGTGCAGTTTCTGTGCCGTGTTTCTACTAGAGGGTTTGGAAGTACTTGTACTTGAAACAAGTGGATAATCTCTGTGAGATGAGTTGTTTTATTTCTGCCCTAAAATTGATAACGCTTTGGAATTAAGGTCTGTTTCTGTTGGTGTTACTCAACAACTTTAAAGGACTTCTAAAGACCAATGCATAATTCCCCAAATTAAGCATAAATATAGGATCCACATGAGATTTTGTTTAACTGCTTAAAAGTGAGCAAATATATTTAAAATTGCATGTAGACTTAAAAGTTAAAAGGAATGCCCCTAAGACTTTTCAATACCCTGAATACGTGGCCTAAAATATTATCAGAAGTCTTAAAAGGAGATAAAGGGAATCTGCTCTTTTATTAATTTGGAATTATTTAATATTGAATGCTGTGAGCAACAAAAAAGCACTAACATTTATGATTAGCTGTCAGCTCATGGGTGAAATCATTTTTAGTTAGTGAATGACAATCATTTCTTGGTGTTTTCAAAGCAGTCTTCGTTGATCAAAGTCTTACATTTACAAGAAGTTATGTAAATTAGTAGTGAATTTATCAAGTGTGTAAATAAAGTTTTAAATATATGTCAAAAACTGTGACATCTGTGGTTTGCTCAATTTGAAGGTCCCCCAATCAGGGAGCAAATGTATTAGTAGTTAAAATATTACTCTATGGGACTCCTAATGTATTGATTGCATAATTCACCCTTTATTATATTTATCTGACATGATAAATATAATATGACAAGTTTTGCTCTGATATTATATCATCCAAATCTAGCGGGGACTAGTGTCTGAGACAACAATGTTTAAACTAAGAGTAAAAGCTAAGGTTCTTATTACTGACCTTATGTAAGCACTGAAATGCTATTTCAGGTTCCAACAAAATACCTTAATGTGTTTTTGATGGCACTTTATATAATAGACACAAACAAATTAGTTCCCAGTTTTGAAGTGGAAAGAACCATATTCCCCGTATCTGTCGAGGAAAAGCTATGTATGATGCTGCCGACCCCATGTTTCCTTGTAGGAATGGTGTTCTCGGGATAATATCAGGTTTTTTGTTGCTCAGAGTGCTTTGCTTGTAAGCCAAGGTTTGTGACGCTAATGTGGACAAAACGAATAAGCTTTATATTCTGAGGAGCTATGCTCCACTAACCTGACCCTAGCCAAATGAATTTCGCTCCGCCTAGCTCCATTCATCCATCTGAGACTGATCCATAGGAATGGCGTTTCAGAATTCTTGCATATGATTGGATAAGCCACTTGTCTGTCATCTTTATCGACGTGCTATTTCAACCACTCACACCGAAGCTAACCCGTGACGCTGATGAGAGCGACGCAGGAAAAAACAAAACTTGCCAAATCTGGTCGGTAGAAGGGCAGAAACATAGTTTTCACCAACAAAAGCCTTCAGAGCCGTTCTCTGATGTTCTTTTAATGAAACAATATTAGGTAGATTGGACAACACGGAAGAAATAGCAGCATCAATGTTAACGCTTGCTTCCTCGATGCGAGCCGCCATTGTTGTCTAAATCAAAACAGTCTAACAGTCGCTTCTCCACTACGTCACATCTATGAAACTCCAGCCCTGCGTCCTGATTGGCTGGACAATAAAATTGGTTGGAGAAATCACTCTCTATAGGAGATGTCCCAGATGGATGGGAGTGAAGCTAGGCGGAGCTAGGCAGAGCTAAGCGGAACGAAATTCATCTGGCTCGTCAGGTTAATGCTCCACTTGGTACACTTGCAAATATTAAGGAAAGTTAGGAAAGTATGCATCTGTTCTTATGAGTGGAGAAACCCTTTCAAGCTGAACTCTATGTGTTTTGCTAAGCTAAGTTAACTTTTTATGAGTCACAAAGTCCCCTGAGTTAAATTCTGTTCTAACACAGTGGCACCGGAAAGGGTGCACACCTATGCAAAAATCCAACTTTCATGTGATTTAAAAAATAGGCCTTGATAAATAATTTCAAACATTCCCCCACCTTTAATGTGGCATATATCATTTAGAAATCGAATGAAATACAAATACATATGTTAAAAAGATTTTAAAAAATCCAATAACCTGGTCACAAAGATGCACACGTCCCGAAACCAATACTTTAATCTGTGGTACCCGTCACCAAATCACCATCTCCTGATGATCACATCTCCTGGTGATCATCAGGAGATGTGATGTTAGAAAACACGGGTAAAATGCTGTGTGGACTTTTAAGATTTAAGATGGCTTTTGGACTTTCGTTAATTTGAACGTTGTTTTGCATAGCTATGTGTCACCAGTGCCAGCATGAATAACACTGCAGTTGTGAATGCTTATGGTTAAGTCAATCTATCATTAAAGTCTGATAGGGAGTGAAACTGAAGTTTAAAAGGAATCATCTTCACTGCTTCACTACAAGCATCGCCAATTCGTCTCCATTTTTTATCTTTTATTTTTTTTTAATTGATCCCAACTTTTGCGTGGAAAGTGACATACGCATGTTTCAGGCCCCATTTTGTGCACACACAAGCTTTATAAATTAGACCTCAGATCCTTAATGTGAATTGTTAACAAGGTAAATAGCCAAAAGCTATAAAGGGCCCCACACTACAAGTCCCCACTCACTCTGCACCTGGCTACAGAGCACAACTAGTACTTTTTGGAAATTGCTGCTAGTGTAGTGTTGCTGTGACACTGAACACGTATTCCTCTATTAAATTAGTTATTTTACATATCTGAAATCTGGCATTTTGACAGAGTATGTACACTGTTAACAGCCACTGTATATGTATACAAATGAAAATGAATCAGGCTGTTTTTAAAATTCAGTAAAATAAATCAAGGAGCTGATGAAACGGGTAATCTCTTCAGTTTTTTAAACAATTGTCTGGTGAGTAATGTACTGATAAGGAATCACTTTTTTTCATTTCTTCTTGAGTGTGTGATGTTTTTCCTCTGAATAGCTTACGTCTGTGTAGACTCTAAACACTTTGTCAGCAGTTAAATGAGAACAACTTGTCATTTTGTTTGTTTCCTCTCACTCAACTGAGTTGACACAGTGCTTGAGAACTCCAGCCCATCAAGTATGTAACTGAGTGACAACAACACCTCAGCCCTGAAGTGAGAACAACAGCTGCCAGAAAAAATAATTAGACTGCAGACCAAAACTGGAAAAAGAAAGCGGTTCATCAGTTATGTCCATGATGACGAGAGGCAACACCTTAAGGAAGCGCTTTCTAAGTAGCAGCAAGGAGGAGCATGACTCATAATAGTAGGGAGTAACTTTGGCCCATTTCAGGAATAAAGGAAAAAAATGCATTCATGCGGACAAAACGTCAAATATGTATGGGAAAAAAGTAACTATCTACTACAACTTTCAGAATGTTTCGAAGTTTTATTTTTTATTGTTGCCTAACCTTTTTATTATATAGCTATATCTGTGTGCCACAAGAAAACAAAGCAATGACAGCTGTGAGACAGTGCTATAAAGCAACAGGAAAAATTACCAATGTCTTGCTTTGATTCTAATTTCTTGTTTAACGATAAACTTCACTATAAAACTGTAATCGTTCTTAGGTCTCTTCTACCTTCGTCAGAACAAAATACTTCTTGAGAGGTTGTAAAGACCAAAACGACGAACTGCCACAATCCCCATACCCACCTCTACCAAGCCGCTAACTCTGATAAAACCAACTCCTTTATTCATGATAGGATTAACTGTACTGAAAAAAAATCAGGACAATGTATGATCCATCCATCCATCCATTTTCCAAACCGCTTTATCCCTCATGGGGTCGCGGGGGTTGCTGGTGCCTATTTCCAGCGTTCACTGGGCGAGAGGCGGGGTACACCCTGGACAGGTCGCCAGTCTGTCGCAGACAATGTATGATACTCTTTGTTTTTCTAATATACCATGTACGGACATATGGATATTGAATTAATTTTAACAATACTGAGAAACTTGAGTTGTATAAATAAATAATGAATGTTCAAGTGTGCTCAAGTGAAGAAACTGGCAGAGGAAGTGTGAGGTGTCCAGCACAGGTTCGGGAAGTGAGGAGAATGACATTGAAAGCCAGTGTGATAGTTAATGGTTAATAAGGAACTGCTGTGTAAGGGAAAAATGCGATCCTGGAAAAAGTAATCACTCCTCTGATAAATAATGAAATAACTGATAAACCACATCTTTTGGAAGCTGGGTTCACTTTCACTGGCCACATCCATGCCTGATTACTGTCAGAACTGTAGAACAAAAAACAATCAACCTGTCTCACAATATAAAGTAAGCTTGAAGAGCTCAAAAACCAACACATCATGCCCTAATCCAAAGAAATATGACAAATGAGAAACCATGTTTTTGCCTTTTTAGTCACAAAAGGGTAACAAGGCCATTTACAAGGTTTTGGGACTCCTGTGAACTCCATTAGGAGCCATTACCAACAAATGGAGAAACATAGAACAGTGCTCAAGTTATCTGTGTCTCGTTTTAAACTGTATTTAATGATCTGGAACATGCAGCTAATTGTGACGGAAGAGCAAAAACAGAAGAAATGTGTAAGGTTGTGCAAAATCCTTTTCACAACGCTGTAGCTGCCTTGAAATTCACTTTTCATGTTAATGAGTATAAGATAGTTTTGTTATGCTGGTGCACAAAGGGCAATAATAATAATAATAATGTGTCCTTTCCCTTGTATATTGAGAAATGCCACATGGTCATTCACCACTCTTACTACCACATCAAGCAATATATCCTCTGCAGGTAGTGACTATGTGATGTGCATTTGTGTAAATCAGTGTTTCAGTGTTTGTTTTAAAATGGTGCTGGGCTTTGTTAGATTCACTTTTGTTTGCCTGTTTTCTCTCCAGTGGAGATGCAGATTATTGGCTAATCTATGCCAAGGAGCAGTAGATCTTGTTTTCCTTTTATTATGCATGTCAACCCGTCTGTAAATTACCGACAACTGACAGTTCTTAGTTAAGCTTTATATTTGTTGATAGAATTCGCTTTTCAAACTGCTGAGTAGGCTGTTTCAATCAGCAGGGTCAGTCATCCAATTAGCCTGTCGTCGGGACCAATAGTGGCTTCAGAAATGATTGAGTTTTGAGTGATCGGCCTGTGTGTGTGTGTGTGTGTGTGTGTGTGTGTGTGTGTGTGTGTGTGTGTGTGTGTGTGTGTGTGTGTGTGTGTGTGTGTGTGTGTGTGTGTGTGATTACTGAAGGGGTTTCTGTTTCTGGAGCACCACAGCGTATAAACTGAGCCTGTTATTGGCACACTTGGGTTTATCTTGTTGAAATATGAGTGAAGAAATGGACTGACTTTGTAAAGAAGGAATAATGAAAACATTATTTTTGGTGAGCCTTTTTTTTAGATTGTGAAAGTAAATGACACGTAAGGTTTTCCACATGTATATTATTATAAAAGGAAATTGTGTAGATAAGAAAAGTGATTTAATGACAAACTCACAATTTCCACATCTGCTGTTTCCTTACTTTTTATCTTAATTAATTTTAAATTATTTACTTAATAACTTTATTCAACATTTTCGATTCAAAAAAGGAAGGATTTGATACCAACCCCCCTGAATAATGAATCTATACGCCTTCAAGTAGCACACAAATAATAAAGTAAATCCTTTTAATTGCTATCGATTCCTAGAGAGGACGTGTATTTCACTGCTCACTCTGCAGGTCAGCGCATGAAGCTTAATATTACTTAATATTAATACGCATAAAAAAATATTTCATGTGTGTGTCATTAAACAGGAGAATAGCATTTGAGGCCACACATTATTCACTCACAGAAGATAACTGCAGTTTGAAACTTGGATTCATGTTAAATGGAACATATGAAAGAAGAGCAGTGAAGGAACAAGACCAGTCAAGATGCCAATCCAGGACACATCACTGACTTGGGCATACTGGCGACTTGCAATATTAATTCCTCTCGAACGTTTTCACCTTTTATGAAATCACAAGCACAAAGTTCAATGTGTTCTTTTAGCGATTTTATGTAATAGATCAATGCAACGAAGCAGATAATTTTGAACTGAAATCATATTCGTTTTTGTAGATTTTTTATTTACAAATACAAATCTGAGAAATTGGGTTTAGGCCTATGCTCAGCCTCACCAAGTCAATACTTTGTAAAACCAACTCTCCTTGAAAATACCCCAAGTCTTTTGGTTGTGAGTATCTCCAAGCTTGGAATGCACTGAGACTGAATGTTGTGTTCGTTCTTTGCAAAATAGCTCAGGGTAAGTCAAGCTGGATAAAGCGTATCTGTGAACATCCATTTTCATGTCTTCGCACAGATTTGTATTTGAATCCAGGTCTGGACTTTGATAGGGCTGTTCGAGCAAATGCATTTGCTTTGGTCTAAAATATTTTTTAATAGTTGTGGCTTTATGCAATTACCTTCCACTGCATTTTAATTTAAATAGCTTCTGTCCAAACTTTATTTATTAATTTTATAGTAATAGCTACCTGTATATCATACTCACAATTCTGCCTATAGTAATAGCCACCTGTACATATATTCATAGTACATGTAAACTGTATAATAACAATCATCTGTATATTATGCTATTGTACATATCTGTAAAACTCTATTTATAGTACTATCCACCTGTATATTATATTCGGTACATATCCAGCTGTAAATTTAGTTCACAATACTAGTTATCTATATATTATATTCATAGGCCAAATCTATCAGTAAAATTCTGTTTATAATAGTATTTATCTCTATATTTATTCAGTACATATCCATGTCCTGTACTAATGGAACCATTGTATATCCTGCACTTGCTGCTATTGCACTTCTGGTTAGACCTAAACTGCATTTCGTTTCCTTGTACCTGTGTAATGACAATAAAGTTTAATCTAATCTAATCTAATTTAATTTATGATTAGGGTTATTGTTCTGCTGGAAGGTGAACCTCTGACCCACTCTCAAGTCCTTTGCAGCCTCTATTCTTTCGGGATTCCTCTGTATTAGATTACATCCCTTCAACCATAAACTTTGACCAGTTTCCATGTTCCTGCTGAAGTAAAGCATCTACACAACATGATAGTGTCACCCCATTACTGATCATGAAAAAATAAAGTATTGCAGATTTAACTTGACAAAATTAGAAAAAGTAGTCAGCATTTTTTAAGTTACTGTGTAAGTCATTTAGGCGTGTTATGTAACATTTTACAAGAACAGCTGCAGCTACACTGTATTAGACAGAGATTGTCTATCTCCAAGAATTTCTGTCTATAGCTAGCTTTGGTTTGCATCAAATAAGCAGAGCAGAGTGAAGAAATGTGAAACAGGATCTGCCACAGTTGTTGCATTCTGCTGTAAAGTACACTGCTGGATCCACAAGAGGAACAAGTATGAGTAAGAACGACAGGTATTCACTGCGCGATAGATTTTGAGCTCAACTTTTAATGGTGTGTGCCTAAGACTGCAGTGTCGAAAACACCTTCTTGCTTATCTGCTTGTGTGGATCTGAGACAGGTTAGATGCCAATTGTACTGTACCCCAACTTTTAATTATTTTTATTTAATTAATCACTCTAGTACAGCTTTATTGTGTGTTTCTTTTGTTACTTTTTGCAACAATGGTGATTGGCTTACACTTTCTAAGACTGCATTGTTAAACCCTGTCTCTCAGTCTACTGTAGTCAGTGTTTTTATTTTATCAACAGAGGAAATATAGTTAAAGGCTTTGCTTACACAGGAGGTGGCCTCATAGTGTTCTCATTGTTATGACTCCACTACCTGCAGGATTTTGATGAAGTGTGACCACTTTTATTAGTGTTGGTTTCAGCAAAAAGGTCAAGTGAAATTACACTGTCTGCCCACACTAAAAAAAAAATAAAAAAATATGATGGAACATTTAGCTGCAGAAGAGCAGAATGAAAACTTGATTGAAACCATTACCAAGCTAAAACAATATTGCATTTAGGACTTAGAAACAAATTACATCTTCTTTCCTTCCCCCTGAACACAGCAGGCCCTCGTGTGAGCAGTCTGATGGTGGAACACCATGTTGAGTCGCTCTGAGAACAGAGTCAGGAAATAAAGACTGATTAAATAAGTCCTGCTGCAGGTTTGTAATGAGTACGGTGGCTTGGCAGGTATCAGTAAAACGCATGTATTATTTGACCTTTTGCACAACTCTCCTCCTGCGTTTGGCCTCTGTGTGCTCTGCTGTTCTTTAAACGGGATTCACCGGCTCACTGTCTGAGTAACATGGGAAGCAGTGGGACTGATTACATTTCAAGCACTGACCCCGAGCCACTTCTCAACTAGATGAGGAGAGGAGAACAGTCAGGTTGATGAGTGTGCTACGACCCGACTTTGTCGAAAGTATGGCTAACTACTGTTATGCGGGGAAATGGGAACAGAGCTGCAAAAAGAAATTGGTTTTACAGTGCCATTAAAATATGCTTGCTACATTAAAGATTTTTTTTTTCTTTTTATAGTTTTTCTTTTCTTTTTGTCATGATTAAATGTTTAACACCAGTGATAACCTGAATGAACACAAAGAGCAGTTTTCTGATGAAGGTTGCATTTATTAAGGGAGCCAGCGTGGCCCTATGTGAAAGAAACAACCGGCCCTCTCGCTAAATCATGACTTAACTGTGATTAGCTGTGATTATGGGGGCTCACAAAATCACTTACAAAGAACCTATTTGACAACATGAGGGATAAAATATCTCAAAAAGCAACTCATCTTACACAGATCTAAAGAAGTTCAAGACTTGATGAGAAATGAAATCATTAATATCTACCAGTCTGCAAAGTGTTACAAAGGGTTACATTATCCACAAATACTGGGGTGGAACATGGACACCTTACCGGTAGTATCTGACTTTTTTTTCAAAGAAATCACAAAAGAACCAAAAAACAAACAACTAAAACCGGGCAGATCTCCCTTACCTTAATTATGTTTAGGGTTTATGAGTCAACAAAATAACGAAGCTGTGTAAACTCTACATTCATGGGGGAGTCCTGGTGATTAATTTGCCCAAAAACATATTAATGATCCCCAACACTCTTAGGAAATGGACAATGTTATGAAGCACAAATCTATGTCCACCTCTGAATGTCTCAAAAAAGTAAAGATTGAAGGTTTTGACGTGGCCTACTCAAAGTCCTATGTTAAAGAAGCTGTGGCATGACCGTAAACAGCCAGTTTATGTTCATAAACCAACATGGTTGAGTTAGAACTAATCTAAAGAGTGGGTCAGATTATTACTACATAAATGTAAAATATACCTTTGCCCATTAGTAAAAGTCTCTTGGTGGTTATTACCACCTAACCTTGCTTACAAGCTGAATTCTCGCAGCATTTGTGGGTTCACAGACACACGAGAATCTATCTTGTACCGATCCCATCTCAATCACGTTGCAGTATTTAAGGCCGAACATACCAGCCGTGACAAAAACCATGAGCTGACGAGCCCACAGCCGAACCAAAATAAACATGGCAGCGCAGGAGGACGCGCGCAGAGCTGCTGAAATCACACCTGTTTTGTCATAATTCACAATTTCTTCTTTGAAAGAACAGCAAGAAGCGCCTTGACCATCGTAACTTGTGGTATCTCATGGCAACTGCTGCTTACATTTTTATTTGATAGTGTGATTGGCTAAAGCCAACCTTCGGTAGGCGGACCCAAGGTGTCGCTTTGCCCAATCAGCTCGGAAAGCTGCTCAACGTCCCTCCTTTCCCCGAACGGATTCGATGTGAGCAGAACGTATAGAGAAGAATGTAGTAGATGTAGAGTGCTAGACATTGTCGATCTGGCCTGTCAGGCTAGTTTCCACCAAGCATGTTACAAACTGTTGTCACAGTAGGCTTAGATTTGAATTTGTTTTTCATATGGGGCTATGTTGTTTTGAGTCATTTTTTTCCCTTATTAATTGAAATTGATTTTTTATATTCACTTAGTTTATCTTTGTATAACAGTACATTTGTTTGGTAAATCAAAAGTGTGGCAGAAAAAAATCCAAAATGGAACAAAATCTCTTAGGTGGCATACTTTTCATGGCACGGCATACATAAACAACTGTGGTCATAACCATCTGGGACTCATCAGCTTCACTATGCGCAAAAAAACAATTTGACCGGTTGCAGCCACTTAAATTGGTTGAGACAGACACAGCCAGCACGCATCCAGATATCGAATCTCACCATCGGCGGCCTCTCCCTTCCTTGCTCCTTTTCTCCATTCGCCCAATCCAATGTTCTGTCGGTACACAAGCACAAACTCAATCAGCTTCTAATGATTGCTTTATTGACGAGGCGGGGAGCTATTCACTGACGCAAGCCTGCAACAACTACAGTCCAAACGAGGTGAAGAAAAGGGAGGAGAAGCATGGGGCAAGCCTGAGATAGGAAGCCACTGGAGACAACTGGAATTATATTCACTGTCCACTAATAAGACTGCAGACTAAACCATCATAAGTCTTACATAGTTATAGGGGCCTCTAAGTCTATTTAAATTTTCTTTATTATTTTTTTTCCAAAAGTTAGACATAATCACTTTAACACTAAATGAGAATATTGGATTAATTATTGAGTTTGAATGAGATAATTGTGATCATGGTTATAGTTCATGATTCATAAACCACAAAGCCTTTTATCATCTTCATCAGAGTCAGATTACTGATTAACGGTTGATGGGAATGTCATGTCAAAAGATAAACAGAAGTCAAGGAAGGTTGACAATAATCTTGACTGCAAGAAACAGGTGTACACAATGTAAATTGGGTTAGTTTATGACAGGTTTAGACAGGATTAAGACTGTCCCACAGTCTCCAGGAGCTTCATTGCACTGGGATGTTTCCTTAGACTTAGACTTAGACAACCTTATTTGTCATTTTGTATGCACAGAGTGCGTACAGAACGAAATTTCGTTGCATACAGCTTGTAAATTGCAGTAGAATTGCAGTTCCTCGATCTTATCCCAATGTGCAGAATCTAACTTTACATGTTGGAGGTTTTTGGCCGTCCATCCTTCATATTCAGTTTTCCTGGGGAGGAGGAAACACCATTACTGTTTGCAGCTTCCATACAGCTTATCAGTTGCATGAGATGACATAGGCGAAAAGTTTATTTTCGGTTGAGTTAGCTGTAACGTGGTTAATATTTTATGCTGCACATTATTTTAACTTATCCAAATCTGTCATGTTTTTTTGTTTATTTTTATAACTGTGACCCAATCACTGCAGATATTTGAAACCTGATGAACATACATACAACGTCCTTGGATTGCAGAGCAACCAGCAAAAACTGTGGATTGTGCATTGCAGCTGCATGGTGAGGGCCTTTTGGATGAAGCCAGAGTGGCAACAAGATCAGCAGTGACTTAGTTAGTTGTTGGTTTTGATTGGGTTAATTAGCATGAAGTCTGAATGGCCAGTCATGCTTTAGATACTCTAATAACCAAGCCACAAAAGGTCACCTGCCGCCCCCACCTTAGGGACATGTTACCATGGCAGTTAAGGGAGTCTCAACTCGCAAATACCTCTAGTGGATATTTAATCATGCGTCGTGGTTCTGATTTGGTGTGAAGGGAGCCTTATTCTGAAAGCTACAGAGAATATGTTTATATTTTGACTCAAATCTTATTCAGTCACCAAGATCTTTTATTTCTTGATGACTTCTTTGTTTTCTTAACAAACCATTTTCTTCCCACTGTCTAGCTCACTGTCTAGCCAGCATGACGTGGGGATAACTTTGCATTGTCGTCTTTTGTACATACCATTTCTTGAGCAATTATATCCCATACTGTATGCAAAATGCTGAATTTTGCATCAGAAATAAATGTTAGGCCCAGAGAGCTTTCATTTTGAAATCGGCAGCCTGCTACATAAATATTGCATACATTCATGCTGCTATAAACCTTTATTACTTATTAATACACGTCTCCAGAAACAAATCTTTGACTGTTGACTAGGGTGCTATGTACACTTGCTTCAAAGAAAGTGACCCACCCATTAATTTAAAATGGGACTTGTAATCCCTACTTGGTAAACTAAAGTGAAGCACCTACAATCAAATCTATCTGAGACCTACAACAGCACTAATCAAACTAAGACGCTTGGCCTGGGATATGAAGGATGAGAAATAAATTACATTTTTGTTTTGTCATTCAATGTAAAAGATAAATGAGTCTTTTCTAAAAGTGTTAGATTGAAAAGAATTAAAAATGAATCTTGCTGTCCTGCATGCCAAAGAAAAGCGGCAAAGGTCATCATGCAAAATCAACAAAGTAGCTTGCCATGAAACAACTTCTATAGTTGTTGCAGAAGATGTTTCAACTAAACTGTCCCCACGTTGTGCTTTCAAGCTCTAAAAGAACATTTGAATAATGGCCGAGGATCCGAAAAATCACTTCCCTGCTGCATTTTCCTTTCAGAAACATTTTAATTGTCCTTGTTGTCTGACAAATTTGATGCAGGGAGAACTCCTTTGCAGCTGAGCCTTATACAATATGTCCTTCCATCTGAAGGAAATAAGTCAAAATGCTTGACCACTTGCATATAAATATGCGCATATGTGTGCAGTAACGTATGCGTCACTGCTAAAGCTCCTGGAAAGAATGACGATGCTGATGGGTGCTGGAGCAGGTCTTGTAAATCTGCTTTCATGCCATCTTCTACCTCTTTTTATTCTTTGTCTCGTTTACACGTGTAAGCTTCTCCAAGAGAGGATCCCTGATTAGGGATGCTTCTATCAGTACTTCCCATGTATGCGTTAACATTCGCAAAACACAACAAGACTCCAAAAAAAAAAAAAAAAGAGGCTGAGAGTCATTTCAGCTTTGGGTGATTGTGTGGCATACAGCTTGAGCACATAAAACCTTTGTGCATCCAGTAGTCTGTGCATGTTTGCGTGGGGAGTTGTGGTGTTTCGTAAAAGAAAAAGGGATCAGAGATTCCTTTCAAAAAGCGTCCCCCATCTCTTCTGTTGCAGTCGAGAGCTGCCAACATGCCTATTCTGTTGTGTACGGCATTCTACAGAGATCCACGCACTCCATTTACCCATTATATAAATTTAAATCACACAAGGAAACCTCAGAAAACCGTGTTTGAATTTCTTTGCATCTTTGCGATGGGTATTCAGATGAAATATGTGCCAATACAAAGTTTGCGCTCCACTGTTTGCAACTGACTGGATTTACCTTAATGTGTTTTGCTGAATGAACGTTATGGCCCATATCATACAGAGTACAGAAGCAGCACAAACAACCGCATTCTCTCCCATTTGCTATATGTAGGTTATTGGATCGGCGTTACTGCGGCAGTGCTGCGAGCCTGACTTAGTTCAAGGGGACTGACAGCATGCATTTATCACAGGACTCTGCAAATTAGCATGCTAGCCTGCGCCCAGCAGCTAGCACTTGCTCCTGGGGGCACCTGAGTTGTTGTTGTGCATTGAGTGAAGGCATTATCACCGCCCTGACTTGGCGCTCTGACACTGGTTAGGGCTAATCATCCCCTGTGGGAGAATCAATAGCCGGTGCAATTCAGTTGGAAAGAGCAAGAGGGAAAGGAGAAGGCAAAGAGAGGAGAGGTGGATAAACAAGGATTTAACACAAGGTGGAGCTTTGGCATACTGGCACAAGTGTTTGCAGAAGCGCTTCCACATTTTTTGAAAGCACAGCTGCCAGTTTTGCAAGAACAGCTTTCAATGTTAACCTGTGACCTCTGAGGCAGCAAATCTTTCAGAAATACATTTAAGTGTGTTTTAAATGGACACAGCTGCAAATAATAAAAAGTACATGAACTCATTTTGGCACGTTAATTTATTTTTGGCAAGGGCCCAAGAAAGACTGTTATCCACTGTTGTCTGAGAGAAAAGAACAGCAGGCCACAGCCTCACAGTCTCACATTTATTTGCAATGAAAGGACCTCTGGCTTTTAGTGTTGTATTTTAGATGGTCATAAAATGCGTTCAGTGCCCCAGCAAAGAGCTCTGTTATGATTTAGGAACTCATCTCTCACTGACCCCAACTTTGCAATCCAATTATATGCAGGTGAAGACTTTTAACTAATGTGGTGACCTTTGAAGTTTGTTTCTAACTGGAAATGACAGAGGCATCTGTTGGTAAGATTTTAGCATGTCTGCACCAGCATGTTTGACAATTCTTCTTTTTCAATCATCCCCAATTCTTATTGTTTGGAAGGCTTACTTTCCCTCATTCCCCCTTATCCCTTGCCACCCCCCACCCCAGAGATTATCAGACTGATTTAGGCTGGAACTCTGGTTGGTCCATGTAAAACCATTAATATTAATCCCAAACAAAAGGAACACGCTGCTATCCAGGGTCCGTTTGCCGTCTCTTGTTAGTGAAGAGATCCCAGCTCCCTGGCTTTGATTCCACGCTGGAAAACTGAACAATCTCAACCCATCATTCTTTTTCCCGAAGCGATCGCGCAAACAAGTGGGACTGTGAATGACACAGCACGTTTGCACCATGTTCTTTGACTTTGTAAAAACAAAATAACAGAAAACAAAGACACCATTGTGGCTGAAGATGGTGTAAAGCCTATTTCCAGATGCCCAGGTATCCCACAATTCAGTGCGGTTGTTACATCACCCTTTCAAGCATAGACATTATATATGTAGACACCTCATTACATGCTGGAGTGCATTCTGCGTAGACGCCATATTGGATGGATATCTCTCCTATTCTAGGCTTGCATGAGAGACAACGGGAGTAAACGCAGAGGTACCAACTATAACCTGTATTTTATGCAGTTTACGGTCCAATAACCGGCACACAGCTGAAAGTAGATTACACGGTACAGATCACCATTTTGTTCAGGCTAAGATTGGTTCTGAAGATCTGTTTTTTTTTTATTATTTTTTTTTTTTTTTCTGTTTTTACTTCATAAACACATTGCAGAGACCCAATTCAGAAGTGAGACCCATCATTTCCTGATTATTAATCTGTTGTCTCTGTATTTCACAAACTAAGGCTGCATCACATTCCAAGTTAATTGCCTGGGTTACAGTGTGCTAGCGCACACAAGAAGCAGCTCATTTTAAAAGAAGAAACAGTTAATTTGCAAGGATCCTAAACTTCGGCCCCGGTTGAAAGCAGGGTAGTTTTTGATTTCTCTTTTACCCAGTTCCTTTATTGGCAGCTTGAGGAAAGGAGTCAGAGCCTTAAGTTCTCAGAAGCCAAAGTGAAATTTATTTTGGCCACATATAAAGTTGTACAGTGCTGGACTCTATCCGCAGAAAGCGCATTGTCATCAGAATATGATGCATATTTATCTTCTTAGGCCGAGCGCGCCCCATACAATAGGCTGGACTTAGGCACACAACGCAATCTAATTGGCTCTATGCAAATTCTGTGGGCAGGCCGGCTTCATTCATTCAGGGGAGTGTGTGTGTGTGTGTGTGTGTGTGTGTGTGTGTGTGTGTGTGTGTGTGTGTGTGTGTTGGACCCAGGTGTGTAACAGACCTACAGATAGCGAGAGAAGACCTTGAACATCCCCATTGCTCAGCTCTGAAAAGATTGTGTCAGTACAAAGACAATGTTGTTTTGAATATAAAACAGTTAATGAATATTACCATAGAGTCTAAACTATATCTAATATCAATTCAACACATTTCATAACTATTCAGTATACAGAGCCTGAAATTTCCCCCTACAAGATGTGCGATGGAGGGATTTATACACATGGGGTTGTTGGGTTTGGGTTTTGGCAAACTATTCAACAACTTGGGAGGTTAACTTTAGATCTTCACATTGTTAACTTTCAAGATCACTTTTGTTGGCCTTTAAATAAATTGTGTGAGCATGCAAAAATATGATTGTTTTTGGTGTGTACCAAAGGCTCAAGATTGTATATGTGTATGATAGTGAAATAAATTAAATTGTGCTGTCAAGCTTGCTTCTTTATTAAAACGTGTATTTATTGATACATTTATTAATATGTCCTAATATATGTCTGTTTTTGTTAAAAAGCATAAAACAAAGTCAGCATCAAAGCAGATATTTATGCATACAATTATTAATATGCCATACCATATATCTGTCTTTCTTAGAGCATAAAGCAGGGCAGTTCAGCATGAGAAAACGTATTTGTAATGTGTGACAGCGTCCTGTATCATAACATCTCTGCTGTTTGTAACAAACAAAACTATGTGGAAATTGGGTAAAGATTTGGGGAGTTATGATTATTTTAGCAGCTTCCTCAGTGCAAATAAATGCACTTAGGGCACATAAGGGACCAATCCAAGATGGCGCCCACGCTGAAACGTCAGCTCCAATAAGCAGCGCTAGCCCTTGAGGCGTCTACTTATATAATGTCTATGCTATCAAGTCCCGTTTGGACTGTCTTGCTAATGAGTTTTTGCATTGGTTTTGATTATCGTTGGGCCGTTATAAACAGCAGTAGGGTGCAGCGTGAATCAGTGGGCAGAGTGGGTGTGCCATGTGTGCTGGTGTCCCAGGTTTTACTCCTGGCCCGCCATGCATTCCACACCCAGGCATTTAGTAGTGCTCTGTTTAAATCAATCTTCTCAATAACTATTGTATGGCAAAAAAAAAAGCTATTGTATCGCTGATAAATAACTTGTGTAGCTAGAGTAAAGGCCTTTAATATAGGCGACACAAGTCTCATTCTAGGCAAAGCAAGACAAATTTATTTGTATCGCACATTTCAATAACAAGATAATTCAAAGTGATGCACATGATGAGAACATAAGAAAAGAAAACAGAGGAAAGCAGATTGCAGTGGAATAATAGCAGTATGTCAAAGTAAGTTGGACTACAAACTTAATCTAATGATGATTCAGTGGACTACAACAATTTAAATTGAACATTAAGATTTAAACTCTAAACAAATAGGTTTTTAACCTTGGTTTAGAGGAACTGCTACAGTCTTCTGTGAGTTTGTTCCAGATAAGTGAAGCATAAGAATTACTCCATGGTTGGTTCTGGTTCTAGGTATGCAGAGTAGACTTGAGTTAGAAGACCTGAGTGGTCTGGAGGTTTGATACACTGATAACAAGTCTGTGATGTATTTAGGTGCTACGCTATTCAGTAATTTCTGGACTAACCGAAGTATTTTAAACTCTAAACTTTAAACACTAAGATACAGGGTGCCAGTGTAAGGACTTTCGAAATTCTGGATCCACTGAACCTGTCTGATACACTGTTTTGGCAGACCAGTGAAGACACCGTTGCAGTAACCAATTCGACTAAAGATAAACACATGGATTAGCTTTTCCAGATCCTGCTAAGACATTAGTCCTTTAATCCTGGAAATGTTCTTTACGTGATAGAAGGCTGACTTTGTAATTTTCTTTGGGTCTGAGTTCATCTCTACACCCAGATTTTGGGCCTAATCAGCGGTTATTAGCTGAAGCAGCTGAAGCTATGTGCTCCAGTTCTACTGCAACAGAAGTAAAACAGCTGCAGCAGATGTAAAACAAATATCAGTAGTAACCTCATAGAACTGCTGTATTGTTTAGGAAAACAGAAACATTTTACTCGCCAAAACCTCTTTTCATTTGTACTCATTCCTCAAGAAGAGGACATAGTTTCAATTCCATCAAGAAGTCCTTTTCTATTGCCATCGAGGCTGATGCTGAAAGTCTTGCCTGCCCTATCTAATTTCTCCTTGACATCTTGTAACTTGCACGTTACGTAAAGCAGGATGAGTGTGCGCTGCGCTGTGTTGCTCAAGTCTGTCCTCTCATCCATCATAACAGAGACAAACGGCGATTCATTAACTTCCCTTCTGATCTCTTCTCCCATCACTTTACGAGTTGCAGTGATCAGGTCATTTTGTATTTTGCCCAACGTCCTACTAAATACTCCATCATTGGACAGGTGTTAATGTAAGTTGCTCTCAGAAATGAGATGAAGAGGCTCCAAATAATTGTCTCCGCTTTTGGAGCCAACATTTTCATTGTGTGCTTGCCTGGTCTTTTTTAAGATTTAGCAATTTTTCTTCAACCTTTTATTGTGGAGCTATTCTTCCTTGTCCCCTTTGCCGGAGCTAAACTCTGGTTTCCCCCAAAAGTTTTGGAAAGCACAGTTTCTTGTTAGTGCTTGACAGTGTTTCGTGTCTCGTTGGAGCCTTGGTTAGGCAAGCCAAATTTACAAACCTAGTGTGGCTCCAAACACCATGTCAATCAGAGGCAAATAACAAGCACTCCCAGCAACACAATTTGCAGTGTTCCTCAGAGCCTGTGAGCCGGGGGTACTGCTCGTAGTTAGGGGACTCAAAGTAGCAGAAAAATCCATTTCCTAACAATGTCCAGCTTTTCCTGAAGAGGCTGAAAATGGCTTTAACGACAAATCGGCAAACAAATCCATTTCTTATCCGCCTTCGGCAACTGTGAGTTGACAAAACATCTACAATCAACATAACTATACTTTTTTTGTATGTACAGCTCGCTGCAGAAGCAGATCGGCTAGTCCACTCTCTGAAGGTCCAATCAGAGGGTGAGAATATGTCGACTTTACCGTAGGCCTTGATGTTGCCAACTCAAAATCTGATTGGTTGAAGAAGCAGCTTGATCGACACTTATTCTATGCAACCGGGTCTACAGAACGGATTGTGAAGCCGACCAGAAAGATTTGTGCTACCCTGGCATCAAATGATGCCTGAAATAAAATAGGTTAAATGCTTTAATATGAAACTATGCATCTGGAAGCTGCTACCAGCAGAAAAGCCATGAAAGGACATGGACGGACCATTTGAAATCATTTAATATCCAATAAGGTATTCATGGACAAAGTATAACAAGCATCAGTGTGTGATTGAGATATTTTTAGGCCAGTAGAGAAGGTCTTGCTTGATGACCAACTACTGCCATTTAGTTCCCTTTTAAATAAAAACCATTTGTTCCCCAAAATCCTTGATAGAAAAAAAGATTTGTTTTTTTGCCTCCTTCATTTGGGTTCTTGTAGACTAATAACAGTGACACGGGTTCTCTTAATGCACACATATTGTTTGCAGTTGTGTGTTTATTGACCTATCAAAAAGGCTAACTTACAAATACATTTTTACTTGTGAAATTGCATCTGCAGTGGCTTATTCAGATAATGAAGTCCAAAAAGAGAGAGCAAAGAATTTTACACTAATGTCGAATAGCAGTAGGAAAAGATCAAATTAACAATGGTTGAATTTGATTTGAATGCCTCTATTTTAGGGCTTGTGACTCACACTCACTGCTGCATTGTAAATGCTTCCCAGGACACTTGATTAAAATTCACTGCTAACGTTACACCTGTGCTACTCACAATACCTGCTGAGCAAAGACCTGTGAATATAATCCTCCTATAAGAAAGCTGCCTCTCCTCCCGTCTCACCATTAAAAATGTCAACGAATCAAATTAAATGGAACAGCTTCGGATTATTAAAACATGGAAGTGAAGCGATTTTAAAATAAAGAGCTACACCATTTTTCCCCACCGGCACCTGATAAAACCCACTCAAGAAGCTAATAATTCTTCAATATTCCTCTAATAGACATTTAGAAATTAATATGTGCAAAATGTTACCCAGAATATTCGCACAAAGAGGGAACTTTTTAGTATCATAACACTTAGCCTCATGTATAACAACATTTTATAACGTATTTTCATGGTTCTTTTAGCAACCATTTAACAAAGGCAGCTTGCATCTTTCCGCACAGATGTGCATAGCATCAGCAGCTAATTAACAATCAGATATCTCTCTGTGTGATGTCAGCTTTTACATGACACCCCCTAACTGCATACATCCTGCTCCGCACTGGAACTTTATCTTGTTACTGACTAATAGACATCTGCTGAAGACTACAGAGGATGCGGCTTTGCTTGTGAGACTGTTAATTAATTAGATTTTCCCTCTTAAAAAAGTTTTTTTTTTTTTTTTACTTGGTTGAATAAATTTCAACAGATATAGAAGGTTTTACTTCAGTGGTCAATATTGATATTGTGTCTCACACAATCCTGGAGATGGTTGCTCTTTAATTTTGAAACAAACCCTAAAGAAAGAGATTTCAAAGCTTTATTCAATACCTATTCCTTGAAGACCCTTGAAAGCAAGAGCAAAGAACATAGCAGTAGGAAAAGGTATACAAAAAAGGGCTGGACGATAATTCAATAACAATATAATATTGATGATAGAAAAAAAATGGGTCAATAAAAAGTTCAATAGAAGGGTTTGAATTCAGGGTTTGTGTGTTCTCTATCTAAAAATAGGTCACTAAGCAACAGCATAACATAGCCAGTGCTGCACCTAAAATATATGTTGTTGTTGTATTTGTTGATAATTAGCAATATCAATCAATATGATTTCTATTTTAACAATATGCTTTTTTTCTATATCCCCCAGCCCCAGCTCGAAGGTTCTTCTTAGGATCTTAGCTGTTCTGGACTGAGATGTCTGATGTTTCTCCAGGTATCTGTTGGAGCTACTTCTCCAGACTGGGGGTTGCTGCCTGAGTGCTCCGATGACCACAGGCACTACTGTTGTCTTCCCCTTCCAGGCTGTTTCTAGTTCTTCCCTGAGCCCTTGGTATTTCTCCAGTTTCTCGTGCTCTTTTTTTCCTGACCTGGCCACAATGATCACAACGGCTGTCCTCTGCCGCTTATCAATGATCAGAATGTCTGGTTGGTTGTCCATTACCATTTTGTCTGTTTGTATCTTGAAGTCCCACAGGATCTCTGTCATTCTCCACCACCTTGGGAGGTGACTCCCATTTTGACCCGGGGGTCTCCAGTTGGTATTCTAAACAAATGTTTCTGTACACTATACCAGCCACTTGGTTATGCCGTTCCATGTATTGCTCCCCTGCTAGTATTTTACACCCTGCTGTGAGATGCTGGATGGGTTCTGGGGCCTCTTTGCATAGTCTGCACCTGGGATCTTGCCCAGTACGGTAGATCTGGGCCTCTATTGCTCTAGTGCTCAAGGCCTACTCCTGTGCTACCATGATCAGTGCTTCTGTGCTGTCCTTCAGTCCAGCCCTCTCTAGCCATTGGTAGGATTTGGCCACTTCAGCTATCTGGTAAATCCCATGCAGGGGTTTTACCTCCCATGATAGTTCCTTCAGTTCCTTCTCTTCCAGCATCTTTGGTGTTCCTAGGTCTGGGCTCTTCTGGACTGAGATCTCCGATTTCACCTGGTATCCATTGTAGCCACGTGTCTAGAGTTGCAAAGCTATCTATCTATCTTCCCTGAGTTCTTGGTATGTTTCCAGTTTCTCATGTTCCTCTTTCCTTGATGTTTCCATCATATTGAACAGCCACACTGATCGTGCTGTCCTCTGCTGCTTGTAAATTATCTAAATGTCCAGATCAGAATGTTAGTTGGCCATTATCATGTTGTCAATTTGTGTCTTGTCCCACAAGCTCTTTGTGTTGTGGTTATTTTCTACCTCCTTGAGAGGCGACTCCCACTTTGACCCAATGGTCTCCAGTTCGAATTACACACAGATGATACCTGGTTACGTCAATCCATCTGTTCCTTTTCAGGTTGTATCTTACACCTTGCTCTGAGATGCTAGATGGTTTCTGGGATTTCTTTGCACAGCGTGCACCAGGAATAGATCTGGGCTTCTATTGCTCTGGTGCTCAAGGCCTGCCCCTGCGCTGCCATGACCAATGTTTCTGTCCTTCAGACCTGCCCTCTCTAGCTTATGGTAGGTTTTAGTCATATCAGCGACTTCAGCTGGTCCCTCCAGCTGCTTCTTTTCCAGCTTCCATTCTCCGAGACACTAACTGAGTGCCACCCACATATATAGCAGTCATTATTGATGACTGCATTATATATAAAGCAGTCATCAATAATTTGGAGAACTGTGGAAGACTTACACAAACATTGGACATTTCTTAAAAATTAATGGAAAGACAAGATTGACACTGGTTGGGCAGCCTACACTGAGGCTGACAGCAACAGTGATGGAGCTGCAGAAACATTTGTTAGGGGCTAGTTTGGTTTTAAATAGCACAACAATACCCAATATTTTCAATCTGTCAGAATTTTAGCATTTATTTTCACACAAAAAAAAAAAACATTCAAATAAAAATTTCAACAGTTAATTTCATCGCAAAAAAAAGCAAGGTTGCACCTCACCAAAAAAACACCAAGCCCCCAATGATACACGGTGGCAGTAGCAACAGGATCTG
Organism: Fundulus heteroclitus; assembly: GCF_011125445.2. NCBI lineage: Eukaryota > Metazoa > Chordata > Actinopteri > Cyprinodontiformes > Fundulidae > Fundulus > Fundulus heteroclitus. The sequence goes on along the minus strand of NC_046375.1, from coordinate 15,688,914 downwards.
GCGGGGATTTTTTATTTATTTTTTTCTATTTCTACCCATAGTAATGTCATTCACCTTCAACAACAAAACGAAAACAATACTGAAAAGCAGAAAAGTTTCACCCGAAATATCCTGGTCTCTGCTAGAATGTTGAAGATGAAGAGGGATTTCATTATTTTATATCACAAGTAAGTCCAAATATACACCAACATCAAGAACAGAAATGCTTTACTGAAAGGAAAAACTTTTGAAATATCACAGCCAGAGTCTGGGACTAAATCTAATAGAAAATCTGCGGGGCTCACTTAAAGAGTGAAAGGTGTCATCACAAGATTGGCCAAATATTACAAAATCAAGATGTTGGATGCTGAAAGATTCCTACAAAGGTTAGGTTAAAATAACCAGGTGATTGCAGCTACTTTATTATAATACATTTTCTTGTTACAGGTTTGTTGGTTTTTGAAACCAATAACTGCTTGAGTTCCTTAAAATGCTACAGAAAAGAGATCAGCCCTTATTGCCCTCTTTAGCATGCAAAACAGCACATCCTTCTCTTCAAGGAATAGAGATCATACCATCTCAAAATTTTTGGGTGATGCAGTCTCACTAATAACGGTTCAAAAAAATAAAACAAAATCAGGTCAAGATTTTAATTCTGCGCAGCATAAGAAATGGGCCTTTTAAGGTGTGAGCTAAAAGCTTTTTTGTAAACTCCATCCATTAATGATTCTTTCATGTTGTATATCCCTGTCAAAGAACCTTTGTAATGTATGATAAAAAAAATATTAGTCTAAGACCCTAATGGACATTTTATTGTGCGTGGGTGGAGAAACAAACAAAGGGAGGATGCAAGGAAAGATTTCATGAACTAAAGAGTCCAAAGCTATCCTAAAAAAAAGTACAAAAGCAGCAAAGGAATCCAAACCACAAGGAATCATTGATACGATAGGGAATAAAATCAATGGATCATGATGGGAACCAACAGGAGAATATGGCAAAGTGCTAAGAGACCCCATTTACACTGGGAGGAGTAATTAGTGGAACAATGAACAGATGAGTCTGATTAACTGCATGAGCTGCAGAGAACTGAACTGAGAGGCAGTCAGGCCTAGAAATGGCACAGAAATGTTGAACACGCTACACAGGAGAACAGGGAAAAGTCACTGACAATATGCCAGACAAATAAAATGAAAGAGTAAAATAATAAAACAGAACATGACTCAATAGAAGAGTCTAAAAAAATGCAAAAATAACCCAAATTACCACACGGCTCAAAACCAGGGTGAATGAAACAGAACCAGTTTTTAAATTCTTAGAATTTGTGACATTTTCAGAGCGCTCTTTTGAGTGCTAAACTAGCAATGGTTAAATGGAATGGAAGTTAGTTTCACGAACACGTCCTTAAGAAAAAGATGAAATGTTGAGTACTGTGTTGCAGGCAATAATTCAAATCAAATTAACTATGCGTCCTGAGGACAAGGGAAAATGTATTCATGTTTTTGTTTTTTTTTGTGCTTCTGGCATTTTGGTATTCTTCTTTTGGCTTTTCCCTTTCAGGGGTCACCACAGCAAGTTATCTGTCTCCATCAACAAAAGTTTGTCTTCTGCATCTTCTTCTCTCACATCAACTAATATAAATCTCTTCTTTGGTCTTCCTCTAAGTCTCCAGCATAGCAGTTCCACCCTCAACATCCTTCTACCAATGTACTCGCTATCCCTCCTTGTCCAAACCATCTCAGACTGGTCTCTCTGGCTTTATCTCCAAAACATCTAACATAATCTGTCCCTGTGATGTGCTTATTCCTGGTTCTGTCCATCCTCGTCACTCCAGAGAACCTCAACATCCTCCTCACTGCTACCTTCAGCTTAGCCTCATGCCTCTTCCTCAGTGCCATTGTCTCTAAACCATATAGCATCACTTGTCAAATCAACGTCTTGTACACCTTTCCTTTTATCCTTGCTCTGATAATAGTCTATCCCACATTCCTTCTCATCTTTTCCACCGTCACCATTGCTCTGGACTGTTGACCATATGCTCCACTTGTGTCCCTCTCGTTCACACACATGTATTCTGTCTGGCTACAACTAACCTTTATTCCTCCCCTTTCTAGGGCAAACCTCCATCTCTAGATTTTCCTCCACCTGTTTGCTGCTCTCACCACAGATCACAATGTCATCTGCAAACATCATACTCCATGAAGATTACCGTCTAACCTCTTCTGTCACCTTTCCATAACCACAGGAAACAAGAAGGGTCTCAGAGCTGATGCTTGATGCAGTCCACTTTCCTCCTTGAACTCACACCTACAGCACACCTCACCACTGTCTTACAGCTCTCATACATGTCCTGCACCCCTCTAACATACTTCTCTGCTACTCCAGATTTCCTCATACAGTAACACAGCTCCTCTCTCAGCACCCTGTCAGATGCCTTCTCTAGTTCTACAAAACCTACTGCAGCTCCCTCTGACCTTCTCTGTACTTCTCCATTAACATCCCTAAAGCAAATAGTGCATCTGTAGTACTTTTTTAGCATGAAACCATACCGTTGTTCACAGATGCTCACTTCTGACCTCAGTCTAGTGTCCACTACTCTTTCCCATTACTTAATTATAATACTCATCAACTTTATTCCTCTGTAGCAGCAACAGCCCTGCTCATCTCCCTTGTTCTTGAAAATTGGTACCAGCACACTTCTCCATTCCTCGGGCATGTTCTCATTCTCTTAGATCTCATTGAAAAAGCTAGTCAAATACTCTACTGCTGTCTCTCCTAAACACTCACATCCACAGGTATATAATCAGGGCAAACTTCCTTTCTACTCTTCATCTTTTGCAATCCATTCCTTACGTCACCTTTACTAATCTTTGCTCCTTCCTCTCTGGTCCGCAAAGGTCACTTCTTCCGTTTTTTGTTCTGTCATAATTTCCTCATTCATCAACTCTTCAAACTACTCCCTCCATCTTCCTATCACAGTTGTTGCATTTGTCATTATATTTGCATATCAATCCTTAATCACCCTAACCTGCTGAACATCCTTCCCATCGTTGTCTCTCTGCTTCTCCAACCTGTACAAGTCCTTCTCTCCCTTCCTTACTGTCAAAACTGCCATATAAGTCACTGTATGTCCTTTGTTTGGGCTTAGCTACCTCGGCCTTCACTTTTTTCTGCCCCTTCATGTGCTCCTGATCATTCTCTTTAGCCCTCACAGTGTCCCACTTCTTCTTAGTTGATCTCTTTCTCTGTAACAACTCCTGTACTTCCTCATTCCACCACCAAGTCCCAATTTCCATTTTTCTTCCAGAAGACATGCCAACTACTCACCTACCTGTCTCCCTGATACTATTAACTATAGTTTTCCGGTCATCTTTAAGCACCCACTGGCCACCCAGAGCTTGCCTCAACTCCTCCTTGAAAGCCACACAACTTTCCTTCTTTTTCAGCTTCCACCCCTTTTGTTAAAGGCAGAGCAGAGGACAAAGCAGCTGAGTGACAAATCACAAAGTAGAGACAAAGGGAAACAAATGTAGTGACTGGCACCACATAGACACACAGAGCTCAGACATGAAGGGAAGTTTACAACATCAGCATAATAGGACTCAAATCACACAGACAGCTTGAGATATACAGGACCCAGCAAAAGTATTCACTCCCCTTGGCTATTTTCATATTTTGTTTGCACCTTTTCTTTTACAGAACATGCCAACAACCTTTAAGATGTGTTGATTTTTATTGTGAATTAAATATTTAACCCTCATCATGTAAAATGGTTCACTAGCAGCCAAAGCTAAAAGTGGCTTTGGATAAGTCTAAGAGCATCTTGCCACATGGATGTTTGACCCATTTCTCAAAGCTAAATTGCTTCTGTTCACGAGAGAAAACTCATGAACAGTGATCTTCAAGTCTAACCACAGATCCTCAATTTGACTGAGGTCTGGGCTTTGACTAGACCATTTAAATACATTTGCACATTTTCCCTAAACCCCCTCAAGTATGGCTTTAGCGGTGTATTTTTCATGTCATGTCAAGCTTGAAGGTGAACCTCTGACCCAGTCTCAAACCACAGGCAGACTGACACGGGTTTTGCTCAAGAAAATTTCTGTAATATCACCAGCACTTTTTCCAACCTGGACCAATTTCCAAGTCCCTGCTGCAAAAACCATCACATAAAATAAGAATTAATGTAATGAATGTAACAAAATGGGTAAAAAGCCAAGGAGGGGCCGCAAGGCACTTTTGCAAGGCACTGTAGTTGAGTTAAAACAGAACAAAAGCAGTCATGTTTTTAATTGATCGTCATGTGCACAAAGCCATAGACTGGCTTCAGCTCAAGGCGCACATCAAACAGGATTACCCGTGGAAACATAAAGTGGCCATTGTGCCAGTCATCGTCTTGAGCCAGAAAATCCACTTTGTCTCTAAAAACATGCTCTTTTCATACAATGCTAAATGCAGGATTTGTCTAATGGACTAAAGGCATCTTCATAAAAGATATTTTCTGCACTACCTTGGGCCTGCTTTAGTATCCACTTATCATCTATACATCTGGACGGTACAATAGTTTATCATGGGTGTACAATAAGACATTTCACATAATTAACAGATCACTTTCATTAATCTAAACATTGTCATCAGGCCAATAAATGTATAGATGTACAACAGAGATTGAATCTCTAAAGAAAACGAGTTGATGGATGCTCACAGTCCACTATAAAAAAAAATGCTCTCAGATTTAAAAGTAAAGAGGGCCAAAGCACAGAGGCCTGTTCATCTGTATGCTCCTTCTCCTGTCTACAAAACATCTAACTTAATTTGATCTAAGTGCTTGATCCCACACAAATTAATTAAGCAAAGCAAAGTGCGTGCTGGGGGGGAAAATTAGATCTCAATTTGCGCATGACATTCATCATCTTTATTTCAGTGTGTCTCGTGTAGGTGCCTCACAGGTGCCTTATTTTACAAGCAATAGCATCCAAATCCAAGACAGAAAAAAGTGTTTGCTGTATGCTGGTGATCATATTTATTTTGTTCAGCTTTATTAGAACAACTTGTTGGTGGATGGAAAAAAGAATTGTGAAAGCTTTTTAAAAGGACAATGGACATGGATGGGCCGTAGTTTTATGATTTAAAGGAAAGGATTGTATGGTACATTTTTAATGCCACAAAAAGTATTTGCATCTTTGGAGATTTCTTTTGTTGTTGTCAAAATTTCAGATCTTCAAACTATTTGCTTTGAGAAATCCAAGGAAATGTTTAGCCATTGTGTGAAAAAAATAAGTCTCCCTCAACCTTAAAAGAGCAAAACTATTTTTAGATTCCTAGTACCTAAATAGCATGCCTTAAATACCACAGCATATGAGTATTATTGCTGACCATGCCTTTACCTTTATGCCACAGTGAAGCCATCTTCCGATGGTTACTTCCAGTAGGGTAATGTACTTTACCACAAAGATGATGTTATCTCAGTCTGGATTCTTGAACATGACAAGTCCACTGTAAAACCAGTTACCAGCTCTAAATCTAGTAAAGCATTCTGATTTTGTGGAGGTTCACAATCTGAAGCTACTGTGGGATGTGATCATCTATATATGGACCAAAATCTCTGAGGAACATTTCCGACATCTAGTTCAGTCTTTGCCATAAAGAATTAAGGGGGGGGGGGGGGGGGGGTTTGAATGCAAAATAACAGATCTCTGTGAGCAAGTAGCCCAGTCGCTGGTGGTGAAATAGATTTATTGGTGGGGCTGATATGATGAGACACAGAGAAGCCGAGAGTAGATGAAATTTATATTTGCGTTTATCCATTAAAACACTGCATGCAACCAAAATCTATACATACTAATACATGGAGATAAATCTGTGACAGCTTACAGTGACATTGAAACGGTGATTTAGAATTGTTAAATTGAACATTGAAAAATAAAACATCCCAACGAAATGTGTGACACAAGAAATGTGCATTGTGGCCTTGCAGGATAAAAAAAGACCTATTTGCAAAAAAATAAATAAATAAAAATACTGTGCAACCAACTGCATTGATGTAAATAATATTTGAGCCAGTTGAAAGTAGGGATTATAAAGTGTAACAGTTTGTTACACTTTATAACACTTTATAACTATGTTCTGCACAGTTTTGTGCAGAACATAGAATGCTATATAGTTTGATAATATATAGCATTCTATGTTCTGCACATTATCAATCTGAACCTGCTCCCATCACATCTGTTTGGGGAAAGGAGGGACATTCAGAAGACCTTTCCAAGCTGATTGGGAGAAGCAACACCTAGTGTCCGCCTAGGTTAATTTTAGCCAGTCCCGGCATTAAATGAAAATGTAAGCATCAGGCACCATGAGAAGCCACAAGAAGTTACGCTGGTCAAGGCATGCCTATTTAGATAATGACACTCGTGATAATCGTGGATTCTGACAAAACAGATGTGATAGCAGCACCTACGTGGACAAGATGGAGTCTCGTGTGTTTATGAATGCACAAATACCGTGAGAATTCAGCTTGCAGGCAAGGTTGGGATTCAGCAGCTTCTCACTGAAAGAGTTCTTCAGTTCGGTGTTAAATTTTATTTTATTTTATAAATGTAACCGATCAAATATATGATAACCAATCCCAGTCTCACTGAAAAACGTGTAATATTCACGTTGGTCCACAGGGGGAAACTTAGTATTATCACAATTTAGTTCCTCAATACACTTCAATCCTACGTTTTATTTGGTCTATTCATTTACATTGGTTTGCGACCAGGTCACGTGACTTAAAAAAATCACATTCATGAAAATCAATATTTGAGAAAAACATTGCATTTCTATGCATTTTGATGTCATATCTAGCAAAAGATATGCATGATATATTTATAATATTTTATGAATATAAAAATTCAGGTAATGTAGACGACCTTTAGTTGATTAGTTTCGCAGAAGATTTCAGTGCCTCTAAGAAAGACGTAAGGAAGTTATATTGCTCGGCATTAGCTAAGGACGCAGCCATTTACATCACGGACAAATACATGCAAATGAAGGAACGTTTGTTCCATGCAGCCAATTAAACCTAAAATAGAATGAATGGAAAAAATTGAGCTGGAAGTTTTAAAATTTGATACAGAATAAATTACTGCTTTAATTCTGCGTAGCTCTTTTATTAATCCTGTGGTTCTCTGACTATGGAACAATACTATAACTGCTCGCAACAGTGACATTCCTGACAGCGCAACATACAGTTGCCTCTGAAAGATTTTCTGCGTCACCTACGCTATTAGGTTTGCATAAAAATGAAGAACAGCACGAATAAATTGTTCAGAACCGAGAGCGTCCCCTTGTTATAGGAGCGATGTGCAGGATGAGAATATTAAGATAAATCATTGACAGCGGCAATGAACCAGAAATGATAAGACATTTAATCATGGTCTGATCAGCCTCCCCAGCAGAGATTTCTGTGGACTATTTGTGCTCCAGCATACAGGCTCCTCCAGAAAGGACACTTCGGACACTTCCTTGTGCAAATCTCAGCTGAAAAGAAGAAAAAACAGCATTGGCCCAAACAACCCTGCTACCGAGCAATGTTGTTTCACTGAGTAATTTGTCGTTGTAATTTGACTCAGGGTAACAACTTCGGAGCTTTCTGAAACAGAAAAGCCGGGGTATGCAGGAATTTACCCCAGAAATTACACTGGATATCCACTAACCCAGCTTTGTGAAACACGGCCCAAAAACATTTGATCGTAAAACCTTTGCATGCAACATGAGAGAGAAATTCACAATGTCATTGTACTTGACAAGAAACATACATTTCTAAGATCTTGGGTTAGTTTGTTGCTTTACCAATTTTATGTTAAAAACATGACTTTCATGTAATATTTGCTTTGTACAGAAAGTTGTTAAAGTTTACCTTTTTTTTATTTCCTTCTTGTCCTGTGTCCAAGGTCCATTATTTGAATACCGATAAGTGTTCAAAACTAATATAGCATTCAGTTAAATCATTTCAGACTGTCTATATTTTTCAACCTTAAACTTCTTTGATCATATTTGGAAAAAAAATAATCACTTACCTTCCAGTAAACAAAAACTGATCTTTATAGGATGATGTGATGGCTTTCCTTTCTGTAAATACCAAAACCAGAGAAAGAAATAAGAGAGATGGCAACATAAAATGTCCCAAAACAGCTTTAATGTGTCTATGTAGATATGATCCCATGTTCTATGTGCATATTCTTCATGAAAGACCAACCAAAATCTGCTATTCATAGTAATGACAGGGATATAAGTCACCAATTTTGCTTAAAATACATAAAACCAAATTACTTGTGATAGCTGTGACTGGAAAAGATCAGCAATTGACGCATTTAACGTTCCCTGGAGAAAACAAAATCCAGCTCTGCTTATCGCAGGCCAACACCTTTAAACTCCTTGAGAGAGGAGATAAACAAAATGTCGCTCGAGTGTCAGTATTGATAAGCCTGCATGAGCTCACCTTCTCCCTTACAGAAATCAAGGGAAGCTGTAATAGCTTGCTATTAGACATGGGGATACAGCCTAAACACTTCAGGAGAGCTTTTTGAGAGACAGTGTTTGCAGGGGGTTCCCGTGCATCATCTGTCTTCATTTGATTATTTAGACAGCCAGAAAGAGACTTGTTTTGTTCTGAGGCTGAGGACGGAGGCTTGCCGCGTAGTCAGGCGCCGGAGCAGGAGTATGTCTTGTCTGCTGAAGTGATTCTGGGGCCGTATCAAAGCCTAAACATCATGAAGCTAATGCAATCCAAGTAACAAGCAGTCTTTGATGCCACGTTTGATGGCGAGCAGATGTTCCACAGATGATAGCTCTCCTCTCAGCGTGCGCAGTGTTTCTGTGGATGTGCCGTGTTACCGTTCTTCACTAAAAGCCCCACAATTCCTGTCTTCTCTCTATGTGTACAAGTGTAAGTGCTGTGGCGGAACACAATTGCGAAGTCAGAAATGTAAGATCAAAGGTAAAGAAAGAAGAGACGGAAGATGAAAGAGGACAATCAGGCTTAAATGAGTGGTTTCTGTATTGCTTTCTGTTATTGCATGGAAATGGATATGTTGTCCTTTTTTTTTTTTTTGCTCCGTAGTCTCCCTATACATGCAAAAATCACCACATCCGAAGGTTATGCATGGGTAACTTTTTATCTCTTCAAAGTGACTTACCCTCGAGGCCAAAGATACAGATAAGAAGATTTTAACTTTACAAATGGGCAATATGAAGAAAGACGTGTGCGTTGTTTCTTTCAAATGACTGAATGTTCAAGCAGGTCATTTATGCACCACTGAACCAAGTAAATAGCAAAGCAAAGCCAAAACAAAGCAGTCGCATTTGGAGGGTAAACATAAGCGCTGAAGCTTAATGAGAAGGAAACAAAAAGTTTTTTAAAGAATTTGCTCTGTCAGACAAAACCTAGTCGCTGAAGACAATAGAATTATCGAGTTAAGAATATTCTAGTGAGCCAAATATGTAGAAATAGAAAGATTTTTTTTCACTTTAGTAGTGAGTTTTGCTTGAGTTTAGAACTGGTAAATTTGAACACTGTTAAAATCTGTCATTTAGGAAACTTTTCTTGAATGCCTTTTGTGTAAATGCTTTTCTTGTGGTCGTCCTTTTACTGCCGTTTTAATTGGGTGCTCATTAATGGTCCCACTTTTGTTTTCCAAACAGTTTTTTTTTTTTTTTTTTTTTTTTTTTTAGTATCAGTTAACCTTTTTTCAGTAGTGACACCATTTTTTCCTACCAGCAGTCTACTGTTGCAGAGGCAAATCCAAATGCCGGAAACTTGATGGCCATGAACAGAACATCATAAAGTCCAGTACGGCCACACTGTCATCACCTTTCCTGCTGATTTTAGAGATCGCAGGGATTAAAGGTACTCTGAAGAGCTTTGAAATAACATTGGCTAGTGCCTACATGTACACATGTCTGATTTATAGCAGGTTTACACTACATGGTTGTTAAAACACAATATTCTTATGGTATTTTATTGGGATTGGTCAACATGGAGCAGTGTGTAACTGAAAGGGAAAGAAGGGAATACATGTGTAACGTTCTGTTGTGGTTTAGTTAGTCAACTTTTCTGTTTTAGGATTTATTTCTGTGTTGTGGTGTTTTTGATTTGTGCTTAGTCTGTTTTTAGTCATCTGGTCTTGGTTATTATTTATGTCAGCTCGTGTCCATTAGTCTTGGTCTTACTTTCTTAGGATTTTTCTTTATTAGTCTGTATGTTCCTTCAATTGCTTTCACCTGTTTTGGTTAATTAGTCCCGCCCTGCTCACCTGTTCCATCCTCCTATTTAAGCCTGCCTTAGTTGTTTGTGTGTTGCCGGAACGTCTTGTATTATCACCACCCGCAAGCTACTCGGTAAGAGCACTTGACCCTTGCTTGTTTTAGTTTAACCTGCCTGTCTGCTAGTTTTTGTTCCTTGCCTGAAGTCTGCCTTTTTTGCCTCCTGGATTTTGTTAATAAACCCCTTTTTTAAGCTCCAGCTCTGTGTCCGGCATGGTTTTATTTGTTTATTTATTGCTGTTGTTTTTTTGAAAACGTGGAAAAGTGGGAGGTACATTTTTGAAAATCTGAAGTGATACATATACACTGTGCAGAAACACCTTTCAATGCAGTTACAGCGGCACGTCTCTTGGGATGTGTCTCCAGCAGCATATCTTTGCCCAAGAATCTGGGCAAAATAGCCTATTTTCAGTTTAATCAATGTCAGATCGGATAGAGAGTGTCTGTGAACATATATTTTTGAGTCTTGCAACACCTTCTCAATTGGGCCTGGACTTTAACTGGGCCATTTGAACCAATGAAGAAACTGATTTAAATCATTCCACTGTAGCCCTGGCTGTATTTTTAGGGTCACTATCCTTTCACCTAAGTTGTGGATCCCAGGGGTCTGTTGGCTGCTTGTGTGATTAATGATCTTCTTGCGATGCCTGTCAGTTTAGGCGGACATGTCTTGGTAGGATGTAGGTTGCACGCTTTCCATTTTCACATTAACACTAAACACTGCAAAGACTGCTGGACTTTTTTTATGCGGACCACATAAAATTCTTAGCACTTCAAAACACCCAACTCTTTACATTTATCCCTGTACCAATGAGCACAGAGATTTATCAAGGAAGATAAGCCCCTCAGATAGATCTGAGCTGCTTATGTTAACTTTATTATTTGATATTTGAAATGTATCTTGCACTTATTCTCGCAGCAGGTAATACAACAGTCTCAGGAGAAAGAACGCAGAGTAGTAAAAATAAAGATATAGCCTTTTAAAGTTTGTTTTTGCATGAGAATTAAACAGATATCTAAGTATCACTCTATGAGCTGGTTGAAACTAACATCTTTGTGCGTCATGCACCATCTCCCACTACACACATATAGTACCTACACAGCAGTTTAGCTGATTGACTACATTCGATTATTTCCCTGGAGGCACATCAGTGGTGGATCATTGTTGCGTGCGATTCTTTACAAAAGAGCACAGTCATGAGATATTTAAATTTACCAATTTTGTTTGTGTTTTTTTATCCAAAAAACTTGAGTGTGACTGAATGTAGACACTATAAACTGAAAAACCTTAAGAGCAAACCTTTGTTTATCCTGATTATGGTGTTTGGTTGGGCTCTTTCCATATTTAAGTTGTCCATTTCAACAGAAAATCTCTGTTGGGAGGGCGTGGCTGGTCTACAGCAGATGGCACACCTGTCTGCAGTCTCTGGGCAAGACGGACTGGGGTTTAAGGAGCTGCAGGACAACCAGACTTAGTCTGATGATTGACCTATGTGGTGGAGTTTCTTGCAACAGCTCCTAGCATTAGTCACACGGCTCAGAAGAGTAACTTGACCTGGTGACCTCTTTACCCCGGTGCTCTATGTACCCTGCAAGTTGCATTAACTGTTGCTTTCCACACCAACCCCAGATTTTCCCATCAAGCCTCCTGTTGAAAGAGCCACTTTGTAGCTTCACTCACGCTATGGTTGTCTCCTGCTCGCTCCATCATTCCCAGCCTTCATCTATCTGCCCGCTCCCCACCGATCACTTCATTCTCCATTCGAATTTCTGTTCAACTTAATCCTCCCTCAACAGAAATCTCCCTGGAACACAAATCCTCATCAAGACGTCTCCTTTTCAAACTCACTACCAGGATCACCAGTACCCCCTTTAACATCCTCCTTCATCTACGGAAAAGGAAGCCCACTTCATTCTGCATTTCCGGTTCTAATTTATTGTACATATACTGTATCATTGCTTGAGAATAATTGTAAACAAGACCCTTTTATCTTACCATCTGAGTCTAGTGGGTCACTCTACATGTGGGTCACTAAAATTCCTCAAACCAAGAGATCGTTGCTTGGTGCCCAAATGTGTCTCCCTGGGAGCAAATGATCTAGGCCACTCAGTCAGCCTGTTACACATGTAAATTATGTTTGTACTACTTGTCCTTTACTGTCAACATAGGACAGCTGTGACCCTATCAAGTATCTAGATTGCATATCTATGGTATATGGAGATATACCATATGGTGTGTGTGTGTGTATATATATATATATATATATATATATATATATATATATATATATATATATACATATATGAGCATGTAGCAACAGTGAACAGTCGATTGCATTGTGTCGTTTGCTGCAATCCCTCATATCAAGCATGCATGTAGCGACAGTGGAGAGGAAAACTCCTCTTTAACAGGAAGAAACCTCCAGCAGAACAAGGCTCATTGTGAACGGCCATCTGCTATAACAGACTGGAGGTGAAGTAGCACATAACTGTGAAGTGAAAGGAAAATGATACGTTAATTTCAGATTACAAACAAATACGGATCTGAAAAGTGTAGTGAGCATTTTTTTTATTTAGCACCACTCTGCTCAATATTTTTGCAGAGACAGAGTTTGCACAGATTACAGCTTCAAGTCTTTTGGTATTTGTCTGTTCCAGCTTTCTAGACTGAGGGATTGTAAAGCTCCCTTCAACTTTTCATTCCATGCTGAAGGCACAATGCTGCCACTATCATGTTTCAAAATGGGGGGAGTGTGTTTTTCAGGTGGTATCATGACTTTTGCAAAGCAATGCATGTCAAAAGAAAAAGATTTCAATGACCAAACAAAGTGGAAGTTAAGAAGTCATAGATATTATGAGTCATGCTAGAGAGAAATAATATGCATGATCACTTTTTCCATTTTTACAGAATATCTGTATAATTGACCCGGTGCCTACGTATTACCTTTTAATGAGAACACAATAAAAGTGAACTGTAGATTTATGTTAAACACACACAATTGCTGCAAGGTGAGACATGTGGGTAACAGCATCAACTTATTCATATAAACCGTCTCATCTCTTAATTCATTTCACTTTCTGGAAGAACTCAAAAATGACAATATGCAAAAATCCCCAGAATCTAATTTTTCCTCTATCCGTCTGAATTACAATGCCATCATTATTATTCCAATGCTGGAATTATACACTCCGTCAGCTGGAATAAGCAGTTTCCACAGTTGGGCTGACTTTGTGTGTGCATCATCTTAGCTGGAACTGTGTGTGTGTGTGTGTGTGTGTGTGTGTGTGTGTGTGTGTGTGTGTGTGTGTGTGTGTGTGTGTGTGTGTGTGTGTGTGTGTGTGTGTGTGTGTTTGCACCGTGATTTTTGGAATGTTCCCAACATAAAAAAGCACAAACACAAGCTGTCACACTCGCGATATTGCTTTCCTACATTAAAAGGTTAATTTTATGGCCCGGGGCAATTACAGCAAAGTCATGGTCTGTGTCACAATTCAACTTTTCACAAAGGAGTTACTGCCAAAAGTGCAAGAATGTGCAATGTAACACACTATTAAAATTTAAAACAGCATATGTGATTGATTCTCCTTTGGGAGATGTCAGGGCTTTTGGATTCTGCTACTTTCTTTGTAAGGAACGGATAGTTGGACGACAGACACTTCTTCTGTCTCTGTCCAGCTGTGCTTGTATAAGGACAGTGTCTGATTTTGTCAACATGTCCTCCTATCAGATCTGCATGTATAGTCACACGTAGGCCTGTGTCATACAACTCTAAACTAATGAAACATGAGGTGAGCTGAGGATGCTTACACTGTGAGCAGCTCTGCAGAAAGGTTCACACATGTCTTGCAGGGCACATACTGCTCCCTTCACTTCCATTAGTTTGTTTTTCAAACTCTGAATCCTTTACTTTCTTTGCCTTTTGACAAGTTAGGAATCCCAGATATTTACAAGATCTGGTTCAAGCACCTGGATGTCTTTGCATTACCAAATTACTCTGGGCCTCATTGTGCTCACAGGAGTGTCCTTTACAGAGTGAGCCAAAAAACGTCTTTTATTTTGCTCCATGGTCTTGGAATAATTTACAAAACTTGCTCAATTTAAATGATCTAATCCCATTGAATGAATTTAAAGCCATGTTAAAATGTCATGTAATTGAAAAATGTAACTGCCCTATGTGACCTGTCTTTTCCTCTATGTGAGATTTTATCTATGTTGTACTTCTGTTTGTATTTTAACTGGTGTGCCGTCTTGGCCAGGTCTCTCGAAAAAAAAAAATCTTAATCTCAAGGGACTTCCTGGTTAAATAAAGGTTAAATAAAATAAAAATGTATTTTACATTTCTACCTTGCCTCTGATGTCTTTTGAAAATATGGTCCACGTTTTCATATCAGCATTTCAGAATGTTCCATTTAGTGGCATTTGCATCCATATTAAAATATAGCTTGGGTCCAGGCTTCCATGTGCACATCATAGGTGTGATTGTCATCTAAATTTTGGTCTGAAGACACATTTTATGTTCTTTTTCCAGGAAGGAATATTTATCAAACACCGATTTTAAAGATTAGGCTAAAATATTTGCAGAAATATATACACATAACTCCATTAATGAGCTCTTTGGCCACAATGATAAACTGTGCAGTGTTTAGTTTCAGGATGGACTGTGTAAAGATCAGAATATAAGGATCCAGAATTCAAACTAGACAAGAAAGTATTCTTAAAGAGGATTTATTAATGGACAGGTAGTGAATGGAACCGGGATGACAGACTGACATGTAAGATGAACTGAGCAAGACAGAGCTTGTGGTCGAAAACAGTCCTAGGTCACAAACTGAGCAGACAGAGGTGCAGAACAGCCAGAGCAGAATCAGGGCACAGAGTCAGTGAACAGATGAAGGTTCAAAGACAGGCTGACAGGTTGGGCTAGGACAGGCAGGCTCGATGGTCAGAATACAGTCCAAAAACGGTACACAGGCAAGCAGGTTTAGCAGACAGGGATCAGGCAAACTCAGATTATCCTAAAACAGGCTAGGTCTGGTACACGGGTAAACAGGCAGGAACAGGAAGGAAAAACAGATTCAGAAATCAGGCTGGCTCAGAATTGTCTAAATCAGCAATTCAGTCAGAGAAGAGAAATGCTGGATAGAACTCACAGAATGGTTTGTAATGATCTGGCAGAGAAGGGAGGAGTGAGTCTGGTATAAATAGAGGACTAGACAGGTGACCAGAGTTAAGCACTAATTGCGGGTGACAGGTGACAGGGGTGTGGCTAAACTGAGTAACAGGCTGGTGAAAACAGGTAAACTTAAAACACAGTTTAAGGACGAATCAGGACAAAACTGGGTTGTTTTCACACAAACAGAAACAACCCAGACCGGGCGGGTGGAGGGACGTACAGGACGGAGGGCCAGAGTCCAAAAAAATTCCAAATAAAAGTCCAAACAAAAGACAACCCAAATAGGGAGAACTCAACGTTAGGGGGCATACCGGGGACGACTCTGTTGTGTCAGGATGTCCGGCGACAGAAAAGTACCCTCGGCGGCTGGCGATGGAGCAGGACCCCTAATGTGCAGAGTCGACGATGCAAGGCCCCTGAAGGCAACTCTATAGTGGCCTCAGGAGGGACCTGGCTACAAGCTTCAGACGGGACATGGCTACAGGCTTCAGATGGCGCCTGGTTACAGAGTACGGGCGACACCAGACTACAGGCTTCAGAGTTAACCAGACTCTTGAAAACCAGTAGTCTTAAAACAAGTCTCTGTAGTGTCTTAGGTAGTGACAGCCAATGTAGCCACTCTGAAAGGTGGCTGTCATGCAGAACAAGTGGAGGCAAGGACTTCTGATGAATCCCAGGGACCTTAAAGTCTCCAGGGGGCCCCTGTTGCTTAGCTCCTCAACGAGGCTTCTAAAGCTTATTGTCGTCTTGTCGAGGTACCCGACGCTTGTCGTCTTGATGAGACCCCCGACGCATGTTGTCTCGATGAGACCCCCGACACTTGTTGTCTCAATGAGGCCCCAGAAACTTGGTGTCTCGACAAGGGCCCTGATACTTGACGCCTCGTCGATACCCAGAGTGGCGGATTTGAGGAGGATCCACCAAAATCCCCTCCTTACAAACCGAAGGAGCTTGAGTGGGAGGCAGATTCACCTGGGTCCCCACCTCACTGGCCAGCGGAGAACCCACTTGGGTCCCCACCTTTTTGTTTAAGGACAAATCAAGACAAAACCAAACTACAACAGAAACTAAACCTAAGACAGAACCCAAAACTAAGACAGAACCCAAAACTAGCACTAAGAAAGAACACAAACCATGACAGACTGAAGTACAAAAATACTTCTCAGTTTAAACTTTTTAAACTGTGGAAGCCTTAAACCTCATGGCAGCAGTCTAGATTCATGACTCAGAGTGTGGTCGGGTGATTTTATTAGCTAATCTTCCCATATTATTATGGTGGCCCATAATTTTAGAACAAATTTGATGAAGCTGTTCAGATGTTTCAGCAATGAACAGACATTCATACCACCTGGTATTACCGTGCTGCAAAACACTTATTATCACTGGGGTACATAACAATTGAAGAACTGCTTTCCTTGCTTTCAGTGACCTCAGGCCATGAAGGGAACAAATCATTTGTTTTGTCATTTTACATACCAGTTCAGTCTGCTTTCTCCAAGACAACAGATGGACAGTTATGGCTCCTGAGTATTCAGAGAACAGGACCTGAATGATTTCTTCATTACGGATGGTGATGGGAGCTTTATGACAACCACATAGTGATCCAAAAACAATTTCTTCAGATTCTGTTGTATTTATTTCGAAGAGCATTTTCACCAGTCCATTGAACAACTTCATCAACACAATGATGGCGCAGCTCCTGATTGTCTGAGGCGTGTAAAACTGCATCATCAGAGTATTTGAAAATGTATTTATTTATAAATAAATAGAATCTTCTCTATAAAGCCTTTACAAACACGGGGGCCAGGGATATAAGGCTAAAGTCCTTGGGGTAAAGTTTTGGGGTATTGGCTTAATATGTGATGTTTTCCATTGTAGAGAGACGAAAGGATAAAGCGGACTACTGGAAGGGTGCTTTTTAAAATGTATGGACTGTGTTTGAAGGCAAATTCCCTCCTATGAAAACAACCTATCTAAATTAAGTCTTTATATTCTGATAAGAGTGGTCCAATATCCAGCCTGAGGTAGGGCTACGCCGGACCAAGAATAATAATACGTATACTGCAAATAGAGTAGGCCCATTGTTACAGAATATAGAGGACCATAGTCTGAGGTTTTCTGGTGATCATTTTTGTTATAATAGAATCTAGAAATGTTCAGAAAACGAATTTAGTGGTTCTTATAAAGCTTTGTAAAAGCATCATAGTTGGCAGTGCCATCAGGAGCATGTTAAGGGTCGAAACACTCAATTTGTCGGTAAGCATCTGATAACACACCTCCTGGCTGATGGCGCTGGTCATGGCAGATGACCGAAGGAGAGGCATCTTTTGATGTAAACAATTACAAAAGGTAACGATGTGGTTAAGGTATTGGCTTAAAAAACCTCACCAGATCTGCTTTGATTTAACTCAAATGTTATGAGTTAACCTATTAGAAGGTTACAAAGTCAAGGAGTCCTCATTTAGGCTTGTAAATGCATGTGTGTATGTGTGTGTCTCTCTCTCTGTGTGTTAACTGCTTAAAAAATCTTTACTATTGAATGATATTAGAGAAGAAGCAGCACAAAGGCACTGGTAGATGTCATCATATTACAGTCTTTCTCTACATTTCCTTCCATCTCATATAACACCTATTTATTTCTCCCACAGCAAAGGCCTTTTATTATTTATCTGCTCCCTCTGTCATTTGGATTGTAAAAATCTCCCTTTCCCCTCTCTTGTCTCTTCTGTTCTGCTCTCCTCTGCTCCCTTCCACTCCCCCGATGGCCAGAGGGCACAATCACACAACCAGAAAGCCAATCAAGGAGCTTATTAAACATGACACTCCCTGAGCACACTCAATATAGACGAAGGACACACGCTCTAAGGTCTTTGTGCCAATTAGGAAAATCAGATCAATCACAGCAGTCAATGTGAACCCTTTCTGCCGCACATTATCTCCTCGAGTCACTAAGCCGCCTCGCCTCGCCTCGCTTTGAAAATGCATCCCAGCCCCACGCACCAGCACCGCCTGTTGCACACAATAATGCACAGCTTGTCTCAAAATAAACGGGGAAGAGACAGTTGGCGTCGACACACATGCATGCGCTCGCACTGCACTCCAGAAAGCTATTCATCACAATTTAGCGGCAGCATTAGACACTGAGGGACAATAACACCCTGTCTGGAATCCAAGGCACAAAGTTTCACATTTCTCCACTCATGGCACACACGGCCACACTTTTTTTCAGTGCTGCTGAATTGTCGTCGATCCTTTTAGTTTTCCTTTTCAAAACTCTGGCAACTAATTTAAAGAGAAATGTCTAGAGAAACCTTCATACATTTTTATACATCCTCTCCAGAAAGATGGAAACTTTATATCGCACACCGCTTTTTATGATACTTGAATGTTTTGACGAGTTAGGTTTAGATTTTAATAAACTAAAGCTTGTTTCCTTAAGTTCACGGGATAGTAGAAGGTCTTTTGGTGTACGTCTCCGCCAGCTTGGCAAATCTTGAAACCCTTTTGTCCATTATTCTTTCTGGCATTAAGGAGTTGTAAGGAATCCCACAATCCTTTGCGTGACATCACCCCACAGATATTGACGAAAGTAGCCGGAGACAAAAGAGCACGCACTTGTAAGTAGTACTATTTGCCCTTTGACATATTACATGACTTGTTGGTCATCCATGTGGATAAAAGGCCCCGACAAAGTCTCAAAAGTCTTGTTGTCTTCCATGATTGCTCTGTATTTTGCTTCACCCAGCTTCCCATCAGCTCTGACAAGCTTAAAGACATCCCCTGCACATTAGGGCCACCATCCTTCACCATAAATTCAGTGTGATATTCTGCATTAGTGTTCCTCCACATAAAGAGAAAAAATTTCTATCTCTTCTGTCCAGAGCGCCTTCTTCTACGTGTTTGGTTTGTTCCCCACCTGGCTCAAGGCAACTTGGAAACAGGACTTGTTATGGTTTTCTTTTAATGAGGAGCCTTCTATCACCAGCTGTTATTGTTTGCAGCAGGCAATTCTCAGGATAATGGAAGTTTCTATACTCGGGCCTAATGAAAATGCCAAAAGAGAGTTCAGAGGGGAACAGTCCCACAGCTATCTAAAAAGATGTTTTCACACAACTTAATGTGGAATATTCAAATTGCCTCAGCAGAATATGACCCATACTGCATCCGAGTGCAGGGTTTTAATTAAAGCAATTACGTTAATTACAAGTCGCCCTTAGAAATTAGCAATTTTTTTTCTCTCGTTAATAGAAAGTGCTGCATCATCTCCTAAAATCCCCTCAAAAGTCCTGTTTGTGGTTTTTGACTTCCTGCAAATGTGGTGTATAAATATGTATGTAAATTAAAACATATATATACATTTTTTTGGATGGGTTTAGCTCCTTCGCCCCCGCTGATAACCCCTCTTCACAAGCCTCTCAAGTCGATTGATGTAGTGCTACGGGGAAAAAAGGACATTTTAAGGTTGTGTCAAAAGCTTGTTGAGACATAGTAATAGGGCTGCTCATCTGGTGATGATGAAAAAGAGAGATCTGCTCAAAAGATCTAATTTCAGAGTCAAAGCTTGGAATGCTGCAGGCAAAGAAGGTGGTTTTCTGCAGCGTAGATTGCTAAAGAGCATCAGCTCCCCCTACAGACCAGCTTAGAGTGATAAAGATTTCTGGGAGAGAAGGTTCATAAGCAGAATTGAAATCAGCCTCACCACCTTTCCACCACATGTCCTAATGTTCCTCATGGATAATATTTTTTTTTTTAAAATCCTAAACCACCACGATTCTGTTCCCCTGTTTTCTCCTAACTCTCCAGGCTTTAAAAATGCTTTCGTCAGCACAAGACATGAGGACGTGAGGTTAAATCTGACGTAGAATGTCATACAGTGGCTTGTCAAAGTATTCATACCCCTTGAACTTTTCCACACGTCGTCACATTACAATCACAAACAAATGAATATATTTGGATTCTTATGTGAAAGACTAACACAAAGTGGTGTACAATTGTGAAGTAGAAAGAAAATTATACATGATTTAAAAAAAGAAAATTACAAATAAATGCGGAGTGAAAAAGTATTCAGCTCCCTTTTCTCTGAGTGCAACCAGTGCATTCAGAAGTTGCTTGATGATTGCTAATGACTGAACAGAGTCCGCCTGTGTGTGATCTAATCTCAGAACAAATACAGCTGCTCTGTGACGGCCTCAGGATGCTCAAGAGAATAATGGGAAGGAAACAGCATCATGAAGTCCAAGGAACACACCAGACAGGTTCAGGGATAAAGTTGTTGAGACGTTTGAAGCAGGCTTAGGCTATAAAAAGATTTGCCAAGCTCTGAACATCTCATGGAGCACCGTTCAACCCATTATCAGGAAATGTAAATAGTACAACTGTAAACCTACCAAGATGAGGGCATCCACCTAAACTTACAGGCCGAACAAGGAGAGCACTGATCATAGATGTAGCCAAGAGGCTCATGGTGACTCTGGATGAACTGCAGAGAGCCACAGCTCAGGTGGGAGAATTTGTCCACAGGACAACTATTAGTCGTACACTGCACAAATGTGTTCTATATGGAAGAGTGGCAAAAAGAAAGCCATTGTTAAAAGAAAACCATCAGAAGCAACGTTTGCAGTTTTCCAGAAGCCATGTTGGGGACACAGCAAACATGTGGAAGGTGCTTTGGTCAGACGAGAACAAAATTGAACTTTTTGGCCCAAATGCAAAACGCTACGTGTGGCGGAGAAGTAACACTGCAAAATCCAGACATAAACCCAATGGAGAATCTGTGGCAAAATCTGAAAACTGCTGTTCACAAACGCTCCCAGTCTAATCTGACTGAGCTTGAGCTGTTTTGCAAAGAAGAATGAGCAAGGGTTTGAGTCACTAGATGTGCAAAGCTGGTAGAGACATATCCTGTAGTTGCAACAAAAGATGGTTCCACAAAGCATTGACTCAGGGGGCTGAATACTTTCGTACAATTACCTTTTCAGTTTTGTATTTGAACAAAATATATATCATTTTCTTTCTACTTCACAATTGTATACCACTTTGAGCTCCTTCCACAGATTCTCCTGCTCTTCAACTGAGCTTCGACCCTCCTCCACCCCATTCCTCCTTCGCGCTCTCAGGCTTCACCGGACTCCTTTTCTCCTCTGGCCTCCACCACCGGTGTCCAGACCCTGGGGGAGAAGGCTTCACTAATCCTAATCCTAGAATAATCATCCAAGCTCATTGACATTCGCAGCGTACATCGTGCGCAACGGGCAGCGTACATCTTCTGTCGGGGTCCGAGCATCAAAGAACCTTTCTAATTTAAGTCAATAAATCTCTCTAATTGCCTGTTTTTGTCTGTGTGAGTCTCTCCAAATTGAAATATATTTACGTTTGTGGTTGTAATGTGACAAAATGTGGAAACGTTTAAGGGGTGTATGAATACTTTTGCAAGCCACTGCACATGACTGTTTCTTGGAATTTGTAACATGATTTGTGGCTGAACTGTGTGAATTTGTTTAATTTTACAGTGAAGATTATGTCTCCTTCCGACATATGAAACAATCTGGATCTTTGGTGGAGTAAAATCAACACTACTAACATCTTGTAGTTAATGATTATTTAAACTTAATTAACTGGTTAAAAAAAATAACTTGACATTTGACTGTTTTTTTTTATTTTTTAATGTATACATCGGAACTTTAATTTTAATTAGTGTTTAATTGACTCTGTTGGAAGGTATTGAACCAAGTGGATTTTAAGGCGGTGACAGCACCAACGCAGCTACAGAGAATTATTGAGACTACGGCTCCGTCTCCAAGCCAGCAACCTAGATTGTCAGGATTTTGGACATCGGGCCTTTTCCTACCACTGAGTTCTGCTTCCAACAAAACCGGGATGCATTCCATCTCTACTACAAACCCCTGTCGAAAAAGTAACGAGAAATTGCTAAAATTATATTTTCACAAATGAATCAATCATGAAGATAGCGTTTAAGATTTTAATGTGGGTATCCTTAAAACACCACAGAATATTCAATGCATCATAAATCTAAAATATATTTCTTAATGTTTTATTGTCATAAATTATGCAAAAAGAGGAGCAAGGTCTCCCTGCAAAGCTGAAAAATTTTATTTTTCTTGAAGATTTCAGGGCATCGAAGTGGCTTTGATGAGCAGCATAGCATGCGCTGACATTTCTACACCTCGATCAGTCTCTCTCTGTGGAGTTAGGTTCTTCCAACGTTTCTGTGGATTTTCCATAGAGAATAGTTTTCCTCCTACAGCGCACAAATGTCAACAATATTCCATCTCATATAACACCGATTGCTCAAAGTCAGTTCCTTTTGGATTAAATTATTTTTATTATTAAATTAGTGAAGTCTATCACAATATTTATATTTCCATGCAATTGAAAAAAAAAAAAATGTATCCGTACCTACTGATTGTGCAAAAAAGTTGCCAGCCTTTGTGTGCTATTCTCTTCAGCATCTGCTGGTCTCCACTCCCAGATCTTGATCAGTCAGTGGCAGATGAAGCAGACAGAAGACGTTTTATCATTCTTTCCCTTGTATCTCTTCTTTCTTTCACCTCCTCTCTTTCTTTCTTTTTCTCTTCTTGTTCTTCCTTTACTCTCATACTTTCCCATTGTAGTGTCCACATAATTTGAAATTCTCCCTGCAGGAATCACAATAAAACTATTTACGTGCATAAATCAAGCGGAGCACTATGGCGAAAGCTGATTGCTCCACTTGTGAAAGTAGAATCTGTCGAGCTCTATTTGGCATTAAGACATCAATTCGTATTGCCACATTGCTAGACAGGACACTGGGAAAGAAAAAAATATATATATTTAGTTGCAAGGGAAGAAGCTAGACCAGACTTATTGAACGGGCAGCGTCCATTCGCTGAGCTCCTGAGAACGACCCAATCTTTCATAACGGTTAGTAAAAGCAATCAGCATACCTTGGTGCTTTAAAAGATGGGGGCATTGGAAATGACAATACCGAAAGTTAGGGCAGGGCGAAATAGACCAAAAATAACATCTTGATATTTTTGGGCTGAATGCCGATACACAATATTTATCTCAATATGCTTTTCTTTTCCTAAAGCAGTTATAAAAAGGTGTTTCTATAATCAAAACTTTATCCAAAATGTTTCACAGGCATTTTGTTTTTTTACAAACAGCTATGCATAAATATGATAAACAGCTAAAAAAATAACTTACTGTAATTCATAAAAGTATAATTACAACATAACCTTGAGCATATCAATATAAACAATGTGGTCCCATTGTAAATCTTGATATTTTTAAAAGCTCGATATATTACAAAGCCCTACAAGAATTAAAAGATTTTTGGGAGGTGTACCAGTAGCCTACTTTTGATAACCTAGTATTAAAACCATACTCATTTCCTCATAAATTTCTTCTTGCTGCACATTCCTGTTCCATTTCTTTGACGTCTAGTTTTTCTTTCTGTGCATATTTGCATGCTTTCATTTCCACATTTGTTACACTTGTATCTCCCCACTGTGGAACAATAAAGGAAATTTGTATATTTGTTTACTGAAGATTTATCTAATGACTTGTAATTCACACTGAAATTAACAAGGAGGGCACCATGCGTATGTGCCAATAATAACTGTGCACTGTATTAACTATGGAGCATTTTGATGAGTAATTTAATATTTCTTTAACAAGGATTGCTTAATCTGAGCTCAGAACTTTAATATATATTTGATTTAGAAATGCTTTTTTATCCACTTTTAACAATCCTGTCCAATAAAACGCTTGCCTCTGATCTTGGTTATGAGTTTAGAAAAATAATTCCTACGACGCTGGTATTTTAATTTTATATGGATCAGAATTAAAATTGACAGAATGCCTATGCACGTCCATCTTGGCTGCAATGTCCTCTTTTGTCCAGCAGATGGCGGGGTCACGCCTGAAACGTTGTTCTACTCAGTGAGCCTTGTTTACCAACCTTTCCTGATCACCAGTTATTTTTACCAACATGTGTGTCACAAAAATGTATATTTGTGTGTGT
Organism: Fundulus heteroclitus; assembly: GCF_011125445.2. Classification (NCBI taxonomy): domain Eukaryota; kingdom Metazoa; phylum Chordata; class Actinopteri; order Cyprinodontiformes; family Fundulidae; genus Fundulus; species Fundulus heteroclitus. The sequence continues at coordinate 15,664,434 of NC_046375.1, read as the reverse complement.
GTGTATATAAATTTGTTCAATCCGTATTAACTACACCGTACAGTAAATGAGATAAAGCAGGATATCCTTTTTGCTGTATTAGTCAACATTATTGTGTTTAACCTCATGTCAAATAATGTCCTTCAAACAACAACAAAGGGAAAAAAAATAGAATAATTTATTTGCTCATATATGAAAAAGTCCAAGTGTTACAAAGACAAATGTCCAACTTGTACATGTCCACAAAAGACGTCTCTTCCTTTCTTTCGTTCTTTCTTTCTTTCTGTAGAGGTTACTTCAGGGGAAGCCAGGCGCGTCTCAGGATCAGACTTGTTTTGGAAGGTGTGGTGAGACCAAACACGAAGAAGGACAAACGAGATGAACCAGCTTCACGGAGCAGACGGCCAACCTGTCAAATGAGACAGAACCGGGTTTTAAACGGGTAAAAAGCTTCACTGGTTTCTGTCCGTAGATGGTAATTCCTATAGATCACAGACATGAGCTGAACCCTGACGTCACGTTACCGTTCAAGCCAAGTCCAGCTTCTTCTGCGTCTCCGCCAGCTTGTCCTGCAGCCGCTTCTTCCTCCAGTCCAGGAACTTCCTCCTCATCCTGTTGGCCTGCCAGCCCGTCAGGAAGCCCACGGCAAAAGAGACCACCACGGCCACCTGCAGGGTCCTCTCCGAGACCTCTCCCATGATCACCTCCCGGCAGCTAACAGGCTGCGCGCGTTTGCGTAAGTCTCAGGATACCGGAAGTCGGTGGTGTCTGCGCAACACGGCGTGCTTTTCTTTTCAGAATAAAGGTCAAAAGACCCCAAGTTATTTTTGCAGCTAATTTATTTTGAATATACTCAAGCCTTCGAGACTAAAATGGAAAACGTACTTCATTTTAGTATGAGTTGTGTTAGTTAAATGGGCAGTTTATAAAATTATTAATTCATTCTGAACAGGAAAGTACAAACTGGTGGCAGCCATGGTGGTTCCCTTTGTCACGTTTTGTCACTTTTCAACCACAAACGCCAATGTATTGTATTGGTATTTTATTTAATAAACCAAAACAAAGTAAAAATATAAGGAGTTGCATATAAAGTTTTCACATTTTTCACAAATAAAATCTAAAAAAGTGTGGCATGCAATTGTAGTCAGCCTCTCTTTACTCTGATGCTGCCAGAGACGATCTAGTTTACCTAACCGCTTTTAGACATCACCACATTAGGGAACACTTGTGTGTAGTTTATATGTGTAGTATTTATACACTCAGTATAAATACAGATGTTCTTTGAAAGCCTTTGATGTTCTTTGAATGTTTTATGTACATTTATTCACAAAAAAGATCTAAAAATCCAGAGAAGCAAGCTGTGCTTTTTGCATTACTACACTAACAGTTAAGGTGGTTAAAAGATTAACATTTATCAGTATATGCAGCAGAAATGATGGCAACCTTGTTTGCATTACAATGGAAAGAGGAAGTCAAGCCCATGAGCATGCTAATTTGGTCAGATTCAAATGCAGCTCTGGCTAGGGTCAAAAGTGCAACATCAAAATGTAGGGAGGATATTACGTTTGAAACTTTATCTTTATACAAAGTAAGTAGTCTGGGGATTGATGTCAAGGTTTATGGATCCTAGCACATATTGGCATTCAAGGGAATGAGATGGCAGATACTTTAGCTAAAAATGGGTTGTAAATAATTTGAGTAGAGGTGGCCGTACCAGTTAGCAAAGTAGAGATCAAATCATATGTACAGAACAAAATTAAGATGCAGTGGCAGAGTTTAGGTCATAATGGAAATAAAGGAAGACATTTACATAAGCTACAACAGAAAGTGGGGGATAAAAAGCCATTGGGGGAGAGCAGGAGAGAACAATGTCAATTTAGAAGAATTAGACCAGGTCAAACAAAGTTAAATGCATCTCTGCACCTTATTGGAAAGCATCCATCTGGAAATTGTAAAACATGTGATTTTTGAGTGCACTAAATATTAAAAAAGACTGGCTCCAAGGAATGCACTGGAACATGAAGCAATTATAAAAATTAACATTACAACTATTTCATCAAATAACTCCAGAAAAATGGTGCTTAAACACATCTCATCTTTTCTACAACAAACTGAATTAAATATAAGGGTTTAAGCATATGTAATTAAGATACAGTAGTTGGCGATAATGCTCCATCTGGTTGCAAGTCGCCAGTAAAAAGAAGAAGAAGGCCTCAGAGGTTAGTTAGAGAACAACAAACAGCATCACGAAAAGCAAGAAACACACCAGACAGGTGGGAGATAATGTTGTGGAGAAATTCGGTTAGATCGGGGTAAAGTTATAGATCAGAAGCGTTGGACATCTGCAAAACCACTATGCAAACCATCATAAAAAGATTACGACACAACTGCAAACCTAATCAGATATCGTTGACGACTTGAACTGACAGACTGGGTGAGGAGAACAGTGATCAGAGAAGCAGCCAAGGGGAGCACGGTAACTTTGGAGGCCCTGCAGACATTCACAGCTAAGGTGGGAGAATCGGTCAACAGGGTAAACATCAGTCAAGCACTCCACAAATCAGACCTGAAAAATGGCGAGACGAAAACCACTTTCAAAAGAAAAAAAACACAAGAAACCTCACTTAAAGACGAAAATAAGCCATTTAAGAGACAAAGCAAACACGTGAACGAAGGTGTTCTGGCCACATAAGACCAGAGATGAGACGTTGTAGCCTACATGTAAAGCACTATGTTTTGTGGAACATTAACAGCACACAGTACCCTGAACACACCATCCCCACTGTGAAACATGGTAGTAGATGTATCGTCCTGTTTTTTTGGGGGGGTTTTTTGTTTTTTGATGAGAGGAAAAAAACCTAATACACAGCTTTTGAAGCACATGAGTAAGAAATAGTTTGTTAACAGAAATGGATGTTATAACCTGACCTCCAGTTTGCGGGTATGAAATGGCAGTACATGTTGGAAAAGTGTCAGACTGTCCCAGATTCAAACGTGGGACATCAATCGTGAACAGATCCTCATATAAATACAAATAACCAGTACTGTATGACAAGTTTAAAAAAACAAAAAAAAAACAAGTTTAATCAAAGGTTTGCCATAAATTTAGCACATGTCACAAGTTTGTCTGTACAGCATGAGATTATTCCTTACGGTCAACAAGAGGTTTGTTATACAGCGTCACATGAGAAAACTCTTAATGCTACATAGTTTCTTTTTACAAATGTATGATCAAACACTCTTTCCGCTAAGCCATTTATGCCCAGAATGGCATGAAATGAGGTATTGCTTAAGATTAATGGCAATCTGTTGAGAGTCAAAATTAGAAATCCAAGACATGGATCAGCTGGGTTAGGTGTAGATGTAGGGGCAGCACCAAGTTGCATCGGTTTAAATACTGTTAGCCTTTTGAAGGCTTTTAAACCTTTTACAACCTCTTATTGGAGAAACACCACTGGTGTATTTCGGCAGCAGCAGTTCACTATCAGATCCCTTTAAAATCAAGAATTTTAAAAGTGGGTTTCACAGATCCAACTGTTAGAAATACTATAGTTTGAGAGAAAATATTGTATTAAAACAAGTAGCAGAGGAACTGAACAGTACTAGTGAGTTTTAGTATGAAAATGAGGTAAAACACCATGATAGATTTCTGGCTTCATAGGCCTTTAAGCTTAGCACTCTGTGGTCATGATTATTGTCTGCTTAGATTAATGCTGCTGATGGTTCATGTTAGTCGATGCCTGTATGCAGCAGAAATATTTACAGTTTAAAGCCACGCAAGTAGTAAGTAAAAAAAGGTAGCAAATAGTCGGCGTATGTACACATAAAGCGTCGAGTCTGTCAACAAAAAGTGGTTCAGAAGCAGTGAAAGCACCAAGGTCTCTACTCCACCTCCTCTTCAGGACATTGGAGTGATGTTTTTTTTTTTGTCAGCGTGAGCCGTCGGTTCTCTGACAGGAAATTACGAGCGATTCTGTCTGAGCCTGTCGATGTGGAAACAGAGTTTGAGCGCGGGCCCCAGCTTCAGTCCCAGATACTTCATCATCATCTCACTTTTCAGCAACAAGAGTGCGTCTCCGTCTATTTCCTGAAACAAAACACAGCCCCTTGTGAGTATCAGTGCGCAACAGGAACACAGGTTGGGGATAATACAACGCATAAACGAATGGTTCAGTTCTGGAACGCGGTTTTGTTAAACGGTCATAGGCGGTAAACATCTCAGCTGGAGAGGAGCACCATGTTCCAGATGCACTGGTCTCAAAGGCTGAAGCCAACAGCGAGGCTGAAATGGACCAAAACCGAAGCAGATCTCTTTCATCATAAAACGCTCTGATCTCTATAATATTATTGTGATTTATAGGAAGGCTATTTTAAAAACTATGAAACAGTTGTTACATTTGCAGTGACCTTTTTTTTCTTTCTTATTTTACACAGTCGCAGATTATTTTGACAGGAACTGGATGTAGGACACATTTCGCCACCAAAGGCCTTCCTGCGTGAAACACCTACTGAGAACAGGACATGTAATGCGGTTCCAGACAGCACTATGATACTTTTGCTTTTAATGTTGCTTTACTTTCATATCAGACCGAAAACATTTTACATGTTCCATAGTACTTTTTGCAAAGGAAGATTATTAGTAGCACTCCACCTGCAAATGATTATTGAATCTTGTGTAAAAAAAAAAACTGCAGAGTGTAAATGTAATAACTGTTTAAAGTTGTCCTAAGTAGGATTTCCAAAAACTATTATGATGTTTTGCAGTTTTTAGTTATTTTGCCACTCTTGAACTGGTTGTTAGCTTTAGCCTTGGGACCAGTAAGTCTGGATTTATGCTAAAGTAAGATCCTGGGTGGATAATTTACTAATGGTTATTACTTCAGAGGTTCAAAAGAATAAAAGAAAAATCCTGAGCTATCCCTTTAAAAAAAGGTGATCAGGTAAAGGATGTGTGGTATGTGTCCCGCATATATCAGTGAATGCTCAAAAATAAACGTTCTTCCATTAAAAACAAAAACAAAAATAGCATTACTACGCTGGGAAACTTAAGACTTAAAAAGTTGGAACTCACATGTTTCCTGAAAGCCTCAGCATGGGGTGCCAGGGCTTGAGGGTCTGCTTCTTTGATGAACCACACCACGTCCTCTACTCCCCAGTTGGATGGGTCCTTCCCCGCAAGACGCTTGCCATCTCCAGTGTCTGGGAAAGGGCTGAGGGCTATGTAACACAGGGATGGGGGGCACAAAAAATTAAACGGACGGGCTCATTAAGTATCATACAGTATCATACGGACTGTTTCGTTACAGAAACTAGTGCAACAACTTTGGGGAAAACCAAAAGCTATCCTCATATCGTTGTTCTATTTGGTAAGCTTTGAGATACAAGTTGGTGCAATGCTTCTTTTTCAGCTCTGAGGTGTTATATATTAAGTCATGGTGGCAATATTTTTTTCTACCTAGTTTAAAAACAATAAACTGAAAGGTTCAGATGAACAATAACGCATGTAACATTATATTGTGCTGTGATTCCATTTTTGCCAAATCTTTTTATTTTCCTTTTTTTCAAGACAGAATTAGACACCATCTGTTAAACTAAGTGTGACTTCCAGCTAGTTGCTGCTTTCCAGAGGGGGGTAAATCCAGCTTCACAAAGTAAAAACCCTGCCGAATTCAACCCTGATCCTGTTCGCTTAACCAGGTGATGTTAAACATTAGTCCCTGTCTTTGCCGTGGAGCTTGAAATGCAAATGTTTGGTCCTAATCTCTGTACAGGCTTTTCACTTAACCTGGATTACCTACCTGTGCTGCTTTCTAAATGTACCTAATGAAATGAACACCTAAACTGAACACGTCTACAAAACCACAAGTTATGCTAGCTTGCTGAGGTCAGCTTAGTTTTGGAAAGCTGTAGCCAAATAACCAATAAAGACTTGGTGACTTTGTGGCTACAGGACGTTGTCATTTTCCACTCAGTGAATCAGCCTCGGAGATTTGTGTACAAACAAATTCTTGATAACAAGCTTTTTGATAAATTATCAATGAGGCCTTGTAACTTGAAAGAAATCTGTGGCTCATTTGAGCTCATATTTACCTAATTTTATGACATGACAGAGATCTGTACCTGTATTCACAAAGTATCCTAAGACTAAAAGTAGCTCTTAGTGACGTCATTTTAGGAAATATCCTCTAAAAAAAATTCTAAGAAAAATCTAAGATCATTAGATTCATAGGAAGTTGTGCACAAAGAATCCTAGGCCTTCAGAGAGCTCCTAAAGTGACAAAATGCCAGGAGGACTGATGAGGTCTGAAGCAGGAAGATGGTGGAAACAAAGAAAGCTGATTGGCTGATCCACTACCTACACAGTGGAGGAAATTAACTTCTTTAACAATCATACAATTATAATATGCAGATAAGATATACTTTCTCATCCCCATAGAGGGAAATTAATTAGTTTCAGCAGCCCGACGGGTTAAAGGCGCACTTCTACCTGATATAATTTTATTGAGGATAAATAAATAATCGTAGAAATGCTGCATAATCATGAATAAAAAGTGGAGAAATTTACAAAGAATATATAAAAGAGGTGTGAAAGTATTTTCTGTATTGCATGATAATGTCAGTAGCCTAAGTGGTCATCTAGAAGTTTGCTTGTGTGATGCCACCTCCCGGTTTTTGATTGCTGCACGGAGCGCTTCTCACTTTCCAGGCTGGTGCGTAAAAGCCCCAAGATGCGCAGAGCAAACTAGGCATTGATCTGTGGCAATACGCTTTAAAGTCTGCCTATTTGAGGACCTTTTAACACTCCTCTATTCTCTTCCCAGTGCTGTGTGGACAGATGCGTTGCTGTTCCACCTTTCTTTATGTCACTCGTTTTGATAAATCCGGCCACTTTATAGAAGTAAAAAGCTGACAGGTGAGTAGTAAAATGACTGGCAAGTAAAAAAAATATATAAGCAAACCAAAATAATGATGAGGATGCAAAAAAGTTTTTAAGGAAGTTTCATCATCATGTCACATTTCATAATTCAGTCTAATCGGTTAATCTCTCCCCCTTTGATCACTAGAAGTGCATTTGTTTTCAGCCAATCGCAGCTCTCAAAGGACAGTGTCCCACCAAGCAGCGGTGTCAACAACACCTCCTCACTAAGAGAAAAATCTGTCATTTCCTTACTCAGAGTCGCTCTCAGCAGCTTTCTGAATCACTCTTAAGCTAAGACTCTTAGGTAGGAATGTTTAGGCTAAGATAGGAGCTCTCTGAGAGGACTCTGAAAATCTGTGTGAATACGAGCATTGGTGTTTTAGGCTGCCACCCAACACCTCAGAATAGAAATGTGCGTTTACATTTGACCAGGACTGTATTCAAAATTGGTACAATATATGGATTTTATAAATTGCTCAAATGTTCTTTTAAATGATCTTCAATATAAATATGCAAGACTAAATGAAGCATATTTTCCATTAGGAAAACTACTTTTAAAGCAAGTGACGGGAGGGACATTAAAGCGGAGGATGTTATATATGCTGATTTTTGTACACTTCAAGAGCTAGGCAGAAGTGAAAAAGGCATACAATAGTGTTATAAGTCTAAATAGGGAAATAAAGAGAAACAAAAAGCTGTTTCACATGTATCATTGGCAGCTGGATCTGTTGTGCAATTTGACCTTTAATATAAAATTATTAAAACATTTCAACGCAATGCGCACCACTACCATAGAAGCTAAGATAAAAATATAGCTACCTATTTAACAATAAAACTACCTTCATTAATGACTTGTAAATGCTCAACAATTTGTTTCGTGCTGCTTAGGCAGGAAAAATGTTCTAAACAAATAAAACACTTTGAGATGAAGTAATCAAGAGAAAGTGTGCATAAAACCTTCATCAAATGCTTTGTTACTGCCTGTTAATAATTTATTACCTTTTTACTGCTGCAGTAAATGGAAGAATACCTATTTATTACTCCTTTACAACAGTAGTCTAAATGCGTTAGTGAAATATAACTTAATGCGTTTTTGGTTTAGAGAGACACGTGAACAGCCTAAACTGCCTCACCGTTTCTGTTTCCGTCCTGGAAACTCGCCGGGCTGGAAACTTGTCTGCATAGACCCAGTGGGGTGGAGCAGCTGTTGCTACGATAGACATAAGAATGCTTGGTTTGGTACTGGGATGCCATGATGTTGAACGCAGAGTCGCTGGGATCTATGGTGTAGCGCTTGGAGTCTGTTGGCGGGTCACACGTGAAATCGTCGGGCATTGGGCTGTCTGCTGATGGGAGGAAGACAGAGAGAAGGAACATTAAGAATCACCATTTTATTTAGGTAGTGATGTTTTCCTCTTTTATATCAGCATCTGTGTAGAAACACACCAGAGCCTTTACTTAGACTGTGTTTCCTCTTTTTCATTTTACATGTTCATTAACCTAATCCAAATGACGAAAATAGGTGTGATACCTTGGGGATAGCTGTAATAAGTTTGAAAAGCAGAGCTTTCATTTGTAGTCAGGCATGGAAGGGAAACTTTTTGTGTCCCTCTGTTGATCTGGAACTTGATACGAGCTGATGTGAGCGAACTACAGAACCTCAAACCTTTCCCTTCTCCTCTTTGTTTCCTTAGATCGGATAGAAATCTGATTAAGTAGAGATCCTTTCATACAAGGTTTTATCAGTAAATACATTTCGGGGGGATGTCCTTAAATGTTTCTATCCTTCATTTCAATTAAATACTATATGGCTCTGCCGTTTGAAGTACTGTGACAAAGCTAATCTCCCAAAAGCTGCTAGGAATATATATCCCTGATTCTCCACATTTATGAGCAGGTCTATTAAGAATCGGCGGCTATCTTTTCAAATGAGGTTGCATGAAAGTCTGATGAAGTCAGGATAAACATTACAACTTGATCAGTGGAATAAAATGGTTGCTGAACTATTCCTTATTTAAGAAGTAGGCACTTCGTTCTTTGTTATTAGTCTTAATGCAAACCTTTTGGCTGTTTTATTATATTTTGAATTAGCAAATATGTGTTAATATATATTTATGTTTGATTAATAATACATTTTGGTTCTATGATTAATTCGTGGTGGTTTTCTATTAGATTGCATCATCTCTTATATGAAACTAAATCACAGCATTGTGAAATAAATGAAACGCGTGGTCTTTTTAAACGCGTGATATAAAAGATTCATGTAAGGGTTTGGTCAGGATGATTTTTTTTTTGTCCATAGATAGGATTGGTATTTATTGTGTTGTTTATTGTGTTATCTAGAATCTTCAACGCCAAAAATCAAGAATATTGTTAATTTGTCTCAGGTTAGCTAAGGACTTGGTGTGTTAGCTGAGTTTTCTTGATGCATTCTGTCTCAGAAATAGATTTATATGATAGGCGTTCTTTAATGTCTCCGTCCTCATTTCTATTAAATATCAGATTTGAATGATTTATCCCAAAAAAAGCTAATCTTCCTAAATCAAGTAAGAATACTATTATTGGATACAGCACCCTTCAAAATTGGTTAAGAATCAAAACATCCTACACCCTCTTTTCAACTTAAGAAAACATTGTAATAGAAATAAAAATGCACTTTAGATATATTTATCTAATGTTAATTGTTTGGGGTAATAAGATGGATTTTTCCTACTAATTAAATATCTTTTTTTAATTTTTTCAGTGTAAGAATATGTTACCGTATCATATTGACACATTTTAAGGCTTTGGTTTACAGGGGACAGTGTATTTCTTTATGAACACCAAACATATTTGTAGATTGTTTTGCATTTGTAAATCTGCAGAGACTCGTCTCTGACTAAAATATGATCATCTTACTTTCCACTGTATCAGAGAGCAGAGTTCTTTTGTCCATGCAAACCCTTTAAATTGCAGATATAAAAATAAAGAGCTAATCTTCAGGCCAGCTATCGCAGCCCGTTCATCGTGAGGATGTAAAATGGAAGCGAGGCAGACAGTAATTCCTCTGTATTTGTTTCCTTTGTGTCAACCAATTTCCAGCTTGTCGATAATGCAGATGCCTTCTGGTTTTGCCCGAGCAAGGCGGTTATGGATTTGCCAGACGGCAGATTTTTAGAAGACGGGAAACGCAACACAGAGACGCTTCTGGATTACGTGCTCAGGCAAAGGTCAAACGTATTTTATTGTATTCAGAAAAATCAATTATGAGATAAGATCTGCGAGAATGAATATAGAGGATTATGTACCGACACTCACACGCTGCTTATATTTGTACTGTACACACATGTGCAAAGAGCAGAACGGGCTTCTTGTTTTACAGTCAGTTGCTAGGATTTTAGTGAAGCAGTGAAATGTCAAAATTATTACTATTATTACAGGATGAACAATTAACAGCTGCAGGTTTTCTAAATTCTACAGCTTAAAACACAGGAAGTGGTTTTAAAACGCTTCTCGGTTTCAGCAGAGGAATGATTTACATAACTATCTGGGTGGCACCACAGGGAGCTCACTGATTCATGCATGAGCATATATGCACACGTGTGGGGTTTTTTTCTCCGTACGTCTACACTCTGACATCAAACACTTCTCTGGATTTGTAAGAACAAAGAGCCCAAGGCCTGCCCTCAAAATGTGAGATTCCTCCTCGAATGTCAAACACAACCAAACCAATATTTAATTAGTTGTTTTTTTGTTTTTTGTTAAAAAAAAAAAGAATAATTTGTTGAGGAGAAGAAAAAAAACATGTTGGATTTCAGGAATCAGCCTTTCCTGTTTGAGTTTTAATTATAAAAAAATTCGGAGACAGTAAAAGCAACTTTAAGGGACTAAATGGAAAAGCAGAATACATGATTAGGGTTGAAGGTATCTAGTTTTTAAATTCAATTATGCAAACCGTGCATGCAATTTCCACTCAGGAACCAGGCAGTCATGCCTTTAAAGATCAAAGTAGACAGACGACGTGCATTTACCTCAATCAGAGTTTCTATCAGTAGAAGGAAGTGGCAAATAGAAAAGATTACGCATAGAAGCAAAAGAACAACAGAAACAAGAGCTGCATGTGTGTAGAAGATGTCAAAATATTTGGCCATATTTATACTGAAAAGCACAAGGGCAGGTGTGTATACTGTATATGAGAGCAGGTGTACCTGTTAGGACCTGTGGCGTGGCCGAGTGGGGGACAATAGCTGCGTCTTGCGGGATCGAGCCCATCTCAGGTTCTGGTGTGCTGCTGGGAGGAGAGTTGGCGAGTGGTGACATCACCATCCTGGGCTTCAGCTGCACACACAGGCACATATTCACATTTGAAAATCAACACTACTCTTCTATAGATCTTGTAGTTCTCTTAAAAAATGCAAAGGACTGGATGAATGAAGAGTACTTCCTTCTGCACAGAACACGCAGTGCTATGCACGGCCTCCTATTAATCCAATCTGATTGAAGGTATGAAATCTAATCAATGTGTATGCAGAAAACGCCCAAGAGCTCATGTAACAGCATCTTCAAACTGACCTCTAAGGACGGAACAGCCACTGTTACATTTTAATATTGTCTCTGCACTTCGTGTGTCATAAGTCGGCTCCATTACTGAGCGATAGCATTTGTAATTTAGATCATTCTGCTCTCCATGTTGCCGTACTCTTGGTTCCATAAGAGCAGCTCAGAGTGTTCTTGAGGAGGGCTTAAGGAGTCTGACAACGTCTGGAACCCTGTTCCTGGAGTGGCCCTGAAACAGATCCTGAAAAGTGGAATTCCCAGTGACCTTTTCTGCTGTCGTCACTTTCTACTTGTGGGCCCTCTTGTGTCTCTTGTCTGCAGCTGGAGTGCTACGCTGAGAGGCAGGATGGCAACACACTCTCACCCACAGCGAGTTGCTAGAGATACGTATTCCAGCTCTTACAGTTGTTTCTCTTAGGACACGTCCAGTACTCTTGATCTGCAAAACTAGTAGTCCAATCACCAGAAAACCAATCTTGGCTTCACGGTTTATCCTTTTCTATATTTACCGAGAGAGTTAGCCTCAAAGGTACTCGCTGAGGTTCTGGTTCTACAATTTATAAGAAAGCTTCATTTTGACAGTATTTTTCTGCATGTGTTCACATGTCACAGTAAACGGGCAGGAGTTCTCAAACATTGTGTGGCCAGGGACCCTTGAGCAGCGGTTTTTCCAAAGACCCCTTTAGATTCCTCATGCTGATAGTATTTTTTAAACTGTCTTTTGTACTGTTAAATACATTAGGAATCATGTATGTTTTTAAATATATATATATATATATATATATATATATATATATATATATATATATATATATATATATATATATATATATATATATATATATATTCTCAATAAAGCCAAACTCTATGTAAGTGTGTTCACTTCCTAATTTTAGTTGATTTGGCTTTTACCTTACTTGATCAAGTGGATGGAGTTAAATATTTGCCCATTGTGTTACTAAACTCAACCCATCCTCAGAGCCTCGTCAGGCCCAACAAAATGCGTTTTGAGGACCCCCAACCCATGGTTTACAGACCCCCAGGGGAAATATTCTATGCTTTGCAACTAAACACCATGATATTGTGCCTGTTTTTCTAGGGTGTTAGGTCAAATTCACAGAGAATAAGAGAGGTTGAGCTCCTTCATAACATCTTTGCTGTTGTAAACTCTCTGTCATGATGCAAAGAGTTCACATCATGACAGAGAGACTTTTAATGACAAAGCACACAGGATGAATTGTGCTGGACCAACCAAAAGATAAAGATGGTGGGAATAGAATTTAGCAATTAATAATAGTTAATAAGTTTTTATCTAATATTCAACTTCAGTTTTGGGGTTTTTTGTCAACAAAGTGCCATAAATGTATTGTAGGTTTTACTCATCACAGTTATGACCAGTCATATTTAGATAACATAAATTTAACTTAAGATCAACAAAGTAAATTGTTTAGTTTTTGTTCTACCACTGAAACATTCAAAGCATCTGTACCCACACCAATAATTTATATGCATACATCCTAATGATAATGCTATAAATGGTGGAGAACCATTTCTTCTGTCAAGCTCCTTCTTAACATACCAGTTAACAAACAGAAATTAAAAAAATTAAGAAAATGTTTTATTTGTTTGTGAATTTGATACCAAAAAGGAAAAAAGGCCGTATTCTTCATAATTTCAATAATGGAAATTTAGTGAAAAATACAATTTAGCATAATAGGGCACAGGATAGAATTAGATTTTAGTATTTGACTAATCTGGGTTACATGACACCAAAATTATTCTGCTTGTAAAATTTTACTGACATCTTGTCTGTGCAGGTATCGCACACCAATTTGATTTTGGTCTTATCTAACATCGCTGCTAAGAAAAGAGGCCTTTCTGTGGAGAAGTGTTTCCTCCTCAGTTCCTCTCCGCTGTGATGCCATCACACTTCTACATGTTTCACTGCCACAGGTAAATAATGCAGAACATGCAACCCTGAAAGCATCTGCTGTAGCAACTCCCATTTTCGCCTCTGCTGTCTTAAGGCCTCAATCTTTCCACACGTTCCCCCAAAAGTAAGCTTCTATCTGTTGAGTTTGTGACCAAAGTTTGATCGGCTTGGGGCTGTGTATGTTTTTGGACAGTAGAAGGACTGTGTTGTAGTTGAAGAACACCCAAACTCCACAACTGGAAACAATCTCGTTTCAGCATTACTGTCCATTTTATTTAATGGAGACTTTTACGCAAACAGCGAAAGGTATTTTAACTAGATGCTTCATTTCACTAAACGTCCCTTTAACATACTTTGCATACAGCACTCCATGAATGTCTAGCAATTACATTTTGTGGCTTACTCTTATCGAGGAGCGTGTCAACGAGGCTCTGCTGGGCTATGATCATGTAGGACATAAAATGGCCATAACGACATGACTGTTCTAAAAATAATGTCTTTTCAAATGGTGTTATGCCAAATTCTTTCTTTTTTTATGAGAGAGTGAATTTGTGTTTTTATTAGCCGTAAACCATAATCAGAAATAAGTAATTTTCAGTATAAATCAAGGTAATTATAGAAAAATATTGCAGGGATCGTACATTGTGAAACATGAAAGTTCTCACAGCTTGCTTACTTTCTAATGTAATGTTTGTGATGTTTGTTTGTTCATGTTATGGCGATTGTACTGAAACAACAATTTCCCCCTGGGATTATTAAAGTATGTCTGATTGTGATTCTGAAATACGAATGCATCCATTTCCCAGTGAAACTACTTTATAGTGAATGACAAAACCTTCACTTCGGTATATCTTAATGATCAGTCATTTCTTGTACAACCCCGGAAAGTTTGCTGAGAGGCAAAAACATAGATACTTTACATAGTTACATCCCGTGTAGACGCACAGATAATAACCACTAAGGTATTTTCCTGTCACAGCTTCAGAAATGAAGTTTTACCCCTAAAGAATGGCTAATAATGTTAATATCAATTTTTAAATTGAAATAGAAAGTTGCTAAATTACCTTAAAGCCGGGCTTCCTTCCTCTCTTCTTCGGGACCTTGAGGGGCGACAGAGAATCCACATAGTGGCTCTGGAAATCCAGCTTCCGGATAGGTGGCCGTCCTCGCTTCCGGCCAGTTACTTTAGCCTGGGGGCCCACTAGGAACTGGGCTTCCAGAGTTGAAGTTTGCATCTCGGAGCCAGCAGACAGGGTACTCATCCGACCTGCGAATCAGCAAGACGTCCCTCAACAAAAAAAACTGAAAGCAGCAAGTGGAAGCCTGCCAAGCGCACCCAGAATGAAAGTCAGGCGTGTGACTCGAGCCTCCACGCAGACACAACCTCACGCACTTTGACAAAAGGGAGAAATGATAGGAAATAGTAGAAACAAAGCCACATAAAGCTTTGTACTCAACCGCACCCCTCCCCCCTCTCCAGCTGCAAAGATTGCATTAAATATCATTACTGTTCTGCAAGAGACAGACAAAGCCCCACACATGCACACACTCTTACACAAACACAGGAAATAACAGTGAAGCACGTACAACCGCAACACCCACACAATTTACCAATCAATGAAGTGTGCTGTCAGGAGCTTTGAGCGTTTGTCTCGGTGCCATTCATTTCAGCGGCTATTGCTGTTAGGTTGCGGCAGCTCTGCTGTATTCATGCAACCTGATCAATAAGCTGAAATATTCTCTGTCTCCACTGAAGCAGATCAACATTTTTTTCTTCTTCTTCTTATTATTATTTTTTTTGTTTTTGTTTCTGCATTCATACCAAAACAATCTCATTGACCCCATAGCATACAGGCAACGTGTGAAATATGTGTTGAAAGATGACACATTATTTGTCATTTCGTAAACAGACAGCGGGGGGGGGGGACAAAAACAGAAAGACCACATGAGAAGCTGCCAATTGTTGGGTTTGTTTTTGTTTCTTTTCCTCAAAATGAAAGCGATAAAGACGAACGCTTTAAACGGACGCCGCATCATCCTGCGCCTTACCTACCATGCACACAGCTGTCTGGTGATTCCTGACTCCAAGTGACGCTTCCCACCAGCTGCAGGTTTCCGGATACTCCCCTGACAGCTTGGCTTGCTCCCAGCTGCTGGCCCCGCTCACTGCTGTCAAGACGCCGGCGATTCCCCGATTCTCTCTCTCTCTCTCTCTCTCTTTCTAAATCTCGGACTACACCCCCTATCCCCGCCCTCTCCACCTTAACCACCCCTCCCTTCTTTTTTTCTTTTTTTTCTCCACTTCTCCTCTAACCCCCTCTTCCTGTGTGTCCCCTTTCTGTAGTCATGGCAACACGTTTCTAACATCCCATGGCAGCCGGCAGACGTGCTGAGCTCAAAGTAATGGTTGTGTGTTTGCGCGCATGTGCGCACGGGTGTGTGTGTGCGTGTGTGTGTGTGTGTTTAGTTATAATGTAATTACAGTTACTGCAGCTCGGGGTGTTTCTTGCCTTCACAAAAAAAAAAAAAAAAGCCACAGGACTCAAACCGTGCAGGGTTTTGAGCTGCAAGGCGCTTGGGTTGCAAACTGTAATCTCAGCTTCATTCATGGAGAAAATAATTTTCTACAGAGAGGATTTAGAAATCTAAACAACAACAAATTCCTCCGTTACTCTTTGAGACCTCAGGTGAAAGGTTTCCCTATAAACATCAAAAGGTTACAACAGAAGCTTCTCAGGATTGCTCTGCTTTGGAATAAATAAATAAAAAAAAAACACTGCCATAACAGCTCACTCACTTCCTTTTATTTGGAGACTTATTCTGGCTTGGTGTCAGCTACCGCATGCCACTCTTGTTTTTGCAATTAAATAACACAAACATGGAATTGAAAAAGAAAGAAAAAAAAAACACCCCAGACAAGGCCATGTAGTTCCCATGCAGAGAGAAAAACAGGCTCATACAAGTTACAAATGTCAGGCGTTTCTTTCTTACTACCGATTGGTTGCTTTCAGCCATAAATCTACATATGTCAGATCAGTACTTTTTAAAGTTCTACGCGCTTTTAATAGGCTGGACGGATAAAAGTTACTGTTTATCACAGAACGGGTTTCCTCGGGGTCAGCGATGTGTGTGTATGTGTGCGTTTGGTGATGAGTAGGGCGGTGGGGGAGGTGTGCGTGGCTGCGTGGGCCACTGAAGAAGGGGCTGGCCCAGGGCATCGTTCATACTAGAAACACCCAGGCTCTCAAGCTGTTTCGCCACCAAATGTGACAGCCTAGTTAAATAATATCGGTAACAATAAAATACGAGGTCTGCAGAATAAACCTACATGACTGTCTACGCAGAAAAATGGGCTGCATAACGAGTCTCTGCTGACTGCAACCGTAGGAGGCCTGTGGGTGTATGCGCGCTCCGCGAGGGGCGCCCATTAATCAAGACGGTAATTACACATTGAGATTAATCCTAACGTCTCTCCTCAATCAGTCCTGCCTCATTCCAGCGCATCACATAACCCACGGAGGCAGACTGGGAGAGAACGGATAATCATCTCTTCGTTAGAAAAAAATGGGCTAATATAAGGGAGACAGCTCATTAACAATGAGCAACAACAGCAGTGTTTGCCAGAAAAAAAAAAAAGACGTGCCCCTCTGAGCTCCAACCTTGCACGATGTATTACAGGACCAAAGTCTAATTTGTTTATGGTTAATTAAGCAATTAAGGGATTGGTGAACCTTTACGCTCATCTTTTATTTTCACAATTAGGGGACATTTTGTTTGTTTTTGTAATGCGGAGAGTTAGAGGAGATTTTGGGAAGCTGTAGGTGTCACGGCCAAAGTAATGCAGCAGCATCGATTAGCATAACTTAACCACTGGCCCCAGGGAAAAAGGAGATTTATCTTTCTTCACTTATGAAGAAAGATGCAGGTAAAGGAAGCGGCAAATGAAAATGGTTCACAAAATTCCACATGCATACAACTATAGTTTATCTTCTCTGTAGACATAATTGTAGCTTGCAGTTTGGACCTATCCTGTTTTACAGATGAACCAAAACACTCAATACCGAACACAGGACAGACTGAATGATGGCAGTAAAGAAGATAACCTGTGGAAGGTTGTACTTCTTGAGTTGTCGCAGGAAGTACAGTTTCTGCAGGGCTTCCTTACGAACAGTGTCTCTGTGTGAAGATGATCTCAAGTCTCTGAAGAGGTTGATTCCTAGGAACCGTAAGTGATCCATAGTAGACATTGTTGGTGAGGATGGTGAAGGGAGGCATTGTGGGCGAAGTTCTCTATAATCCCTCCCAATCATACTTACCTACCTATACCTACCTCAGTTTGTACTCGCCTCATTCATTGGGCTCACACAGCTAGATTCTCTTGCCACGCAGGGATTAGTTGTACCATTGCTTTAAGAAGACATTCCTTTTGGTAGCAATCTCTTAACAAGGATGTTAAGCATAAAATTCTAGCTTACCATGTTTGCGCTCGAAATAAGACCCATCATCAACCACCTAATTGATCGCTTGAATTTCTGGCCATTCCCAAACACCCTTGGTCACGTAATGCCCTTAATTTTGTTGCTGCTTTACTGAAGGTTTTGCAGCTATCCTGACGTTGATCACTTCTCCGATGATTGCCACCTAATCCCCTTGAAAAATTCCCAGCATCCCTAGGGACCACTCACCTACTGATAAAACATTTTTCCACCTTCAAAGCATTCCCCTCAAAATCTTGTCTGACAGTGGCCTCCAGCTCATTTGTCGAGTTTGTAAGGAGTTCAACACCGCCCTGGATGCCAATGTCATACACAATTTCAGTGTGTACATCTCCATTCATTATTTTCAATGAGTCTTTTCATAAGGAGTGGTGTTGTTAAAAGACTCGTCTAGACCCAACATATGAAGCAGGAGCCTGAGGCTATGCCCCACTGCCTTTGTTCTTTCAATCCCTCAACCTGGAGCTCTCAGTTGTCTTTGATCAAGTATGTCCACAATATCCAGTCTTTGCCTACTCAAATCATCTCTTGGTCACCAAACAGCACTGTTTCGATAAGACAAAGAGGGTGTGTCTGTTACCTCAGTCCATCATCGTCTTTGCACATGTAAACACACCTGGGACAACACCATTGCTGCTCTCAACCGCATTGCTGAACAGAGCAGCTGCCTGGTTAATTATGAAAGGTTCCCTGTTTCATAATATTCATCCGGTCAGAAAGTTTGGCTCTCAACTAAAGATATCCATCTTAAATCCACTTCAGAGAAGCTCTCCCAGACACATTGGTCTTTATGAGATCAAATCAGTTCTCTCTGTCCCATTGCTCCCTACAGTCACAAGATCCATTACCTGTTTTATGCCTCTTAAGTTAAACCGGTTTTGTTTAGCACCTTGTGCCATCTTTCCAGGTCCCCCCGACTCGCCTTAGACATATAAACCCCAGAGGGTTTACATGTACATTGACATGGCAGGCATTTTCAAGATCCACTGGGAAGGTTATGTGCCTGAGGATCAATCCTGGCTTTTCTTGTTCTTTGACTGCACTCTTCCCTTCTGGTTCTTCTGAGCCATCCGGTGGCAGACATTGGGGAGGGGGTATTGTTATGACCCTGGTGTCTTTTTTTTGCCTTCCATGTTGAAGTTTTGTTGGTTTACACACAAACCCCAGATCCTTCCAGCAAACCTCTCCGTGGCAGATCTCCCCTGGAAAATCATCCCCTCTACAATCATCCAATTCAGCTCTACTGTCTCCACCCATCACCTGCTTGCCAGCTCTCTAAAATACTCTGATCAGAGACCATCTGGATCTCAGGTCTCCATCTGATCCGTACTTTGTGGAATCCCTCCTGGAATACAAATCCTTGTTGTAACATCTCCATTTACAACATGATCTTTATTTCCTCTCAACCTATTCTTTCAACTTTGGAAAAGTAAGCCATTTGAATTTACTCCCACGGTTGTTCTCCCTCCAGCTAACTGCTCCCCTTTTCCTCCAGGCGTTGCCAAACCACAGATATTTGAACTGCCCTTTGATGTGCTCATTTTGTATAATTATAATATTATAATAATAATAAAGATTTCACCCCTTTTCCATCTTGAATCAGATAGTGATTCTACATGTGGCAAACTCTCTGGGAAAAAAAACGACACAGCCAGGGTGTTGCTATGGAAACAGATGGTAAAATCGGACCCTGCTCCAACGTCACGTGATCGGTGTGAATAAATAAACTCATAAACAGGAACGTGCAATAAATCCAGTCAAGCACTGCTTCAAAGTGAATTCATAAGACAGTGTAGAGGAAAGCAAAGGTGAACACTGCTTAGCTCACTATCAGTGAGTGTTGGGGTAGACTTCAGAACCTGAGCTCCTTCTAAAACACATCTACAAAAGGACACAAAAGATCATGTGTTTACAAGAAGGGTTTTTGTGAATAGCTTTGTAACCTGCTTATGTTAAATACTAAAGCACATGCCAGTGTTTTCCTTTTTCAATTTCCTTTTTCCACTCATCCCCTTATTTTACCGTTAAAGCTACACGTAGACTTTTATATGTAGACCTTTTGGTCTCAAAGTGGTCTAAACTTAAATTTAGTATCAAAACTGCATATGGCACACAAAAAGATGTTTAAATCATACTATAAATACCAGAGAGCTTAAACCAAACTTAAAGAATTAAATTTCATCCTTGTGTGATAATACACTTTAGAATTTAAATGCAGACAACTACGTTTTTTTTGTCCTATACCTAAAATTGAGAAAATTGTGGTAAATTTGACAAAACATTTACATATCTGTGCTTTTGACAGTCAAAAAAATTGACCTTGGCGCATTTTAGTCCAAGGTGTCGTTAAAGTTTTGATCTGTGTGGGTTGTAGACTGAAAACAAGATGCAAATCCCTGGAAGCAATGTTTAGTCTGTTTTAATAGAAGAAAAATAGTTTGTGTACTGGTAATTTCCAACCAGAACTATAGTCTCTAATACAGCAGTAGCACCTCTGTGATCAACCATCTAAGTGTAGACGACACAGAGCTGACACAATGTCTATAAAAGTTATAAGGAAGGGAGTTTAATTTGTATTTGTACAAAAAAACTATATTCTCTATAAGCAAGTTTTAATAACTGAGATTCCCTAAGCTCAGTATCTAATTCCACTACAAAACTATCGGTTACTGGCGTAACCCCGGTTCTCAGAGTAGCATGAGTGAGATGTCTCACTATGGGATACGCCCCTGCTGCGTATTCCTCAGAAGCATATATCTCATTACGCCAATCCTGATTGGCTGGTGATCGCGACGTCTGCGTCACTCCTCCTATAAGTAGCCTTGCGCTACGACGCTACGTCATTCGAACCCTTCTTGCCCCAGCAAGAAGGGTTGTCTGGTGAGACATCTCACTCATGCTACTCTGAGAACCGGGGTTACGCCAGTAACCTATAGTTCTCATTCATAGCATTCGTTTCGATGTCTCACTATGGGATATGGAGACTCCCGTATTGCCAAACTTCTTATCTCTAGCGACCCCCAGCACTAGGATGTGCCTGCCCCAGTAATGCCTCAGAGTCCAAAACAGCTGAGGCCACACTAGGAACTGAGACATCCAGTTTATAGAACCGAGCAAAAGCGAGCGGTGAAGACCAACTCGCTGCTGCACATATGTCCTGAATGGGCACTCCCCTAAAGAGGGCCCAGGACGTCGCCAAGCCCCTAGTGGAGTGGGCCCGTAGACCACCCGGGGCCTGGAGACCCTGGCTTGTATAAGACAGCGCAATTGCCCCCACAATCCAGTGGGAGAGCCGCTGTTTAGAGATGGGCTTGCCCTTAAAAGGCTTTGCCCAGGACACAAAGAGCTGATCACTCCTTCGGAAACCGCTAGTCCTGTCCATGTAGGCCCGTAGGGCCCGGACGGGACAAAGCTTGTTCAGCCGCTGTTCCTCTGAAGAGGAAAAGGGAGGCGGAGAGAAGGCTGTGAGAATAATTGGAGATAACGAGCCCACCACTTTAGGTACAAAGGCTGGGTTGGGCTGCAGTGAGACCTTAGCATCTCCTGGACCGAAGATGGTGCAGGAGGGGTTCACCGACAGAGCATGGAGGTCACCTACCCGTTTAGTAGATACCAACGCTAACAGCAGAACTGTCTTGAGGGACAGATGCTTGAGATCAGCCTCCTCCAAAGGCTCAAATGGAGGGTTCGCGAGGCCATCCAGTACCATTGTCAGGTCCCATGGAGGTGCCAGGGATCTGGTCACCGGCAGAAGCCTACGCGCTCCCTTCATAAAACGGCCCACCAAGGGGTGTTGGCTGGCCGTTTTGCCCTCAAAGCCCACGTGGCATGCGGAAATAGCTGCCAGGTAAACCTTAATTGTGGAGAAAGACATTCTTTTGTCAATCAGCTCTTGCAAGAATGACAAAATTTCCCCAACGGGACACTGAAAAGGGACAGAATCCCTGTTGGAGCACCATCTTTCAAAATTGCTCCATTTGCAGTCATATAGGGACCTGGTGGAGGGAGCTCTAGCGCTCTGAATGGTATGTATAACATTCTGAGGCAACCCTGCTGTGTTTAAATTATACCACTCACGGGCCAGGCCCATAGTTTTAGGTGTTCTGGGTGAGGGTGAAACACCGTCCCCTTCACCTGAGACAGCATGTCTACTCGTAGCGGGAGTTGCCAAGGCTGTCCTCTCAGGAGCTGATATACCTCCGCTAACCAGTGCATCGCTGGCCAATGTGGAGCTATCAGGATCAGCGAGTGGCGATGCTCCCTCACTCTGGCGAGAGTGGGGGAAATCAAAGCCAGCGGAGGAAAAGCGTACAGCAGAACGTGGGGCCACTTGTGCGCCAGCGCGTCCACGCCGAGCGGTGCGTTCTGATCGCGCATCGAGAAGAACTGCGGACACTGAGTATTCTCGTTGGAGGCGAACAGGTCCACTGTTGCCCTGCCAAAACGGGACCACACCTGTTCCACTATTGCTGGATGCAGAGTCCAATCCCCGTATAATGGGGCGCCTCTGGACAGCATATCCGCCCCGCAGTTCAGAACCCCCGGTACATGGGTAGCTCTGAGTGAAAGGAGATGCTTGCTGCTCCATAAAATCAGCTTGTAAGCTAGTGCATGCAACCGAAGGGAACGCAATCCCCCCTGACGGTTGATGTAAGCCACTGTTGTCGTGTTGTCGGTTCTCACAAGGACGTGACAACCGCTGATGAGCGGGAGGAAGCGCTTCAGCGAGAGAAACACCGCTAAGAGCTCCAGATAATTTATGTGGAACTGTCGGAGGCTCTGGCTCCATAGGCCTCTTACACACTGACCCTCGTGAATTCCACCCCATCCTGACATGCTCGCGTCCGTCGTGATCACCTTTCGTGACACAATCGGACCCAGCGGCACACCCTGCTCTAAAAAAGTTGGACGGCGCCAGGGGCGCAGCGCCCTGATGCACTCCGAGGTGATAACCACCCGTCGCGCCCCGTGCCGCGCGGGATGAAGCCTGAGTGCGACTACCCAGCGCTGAAATCCTCTCATGTGCAGACGGCCGAGGGGAACAACCAGAATGACGGAAGCCATCAAACCTAGCAGCCGCAGGCACAATCTGAAAGAGACTGCCCTGAGCAGACAGAATGAGGCGAGGCAGGACCTCAGCCTGAGCACTCTGTCTGAGGACAGACGAGCGGTGAGCGAGACCGAATTCAGCTCCAGACCCAGAAAGATGATATTCTGTGTCGGGGCTAAAACACTCTTTTCGTGGTTCAGCACAAAACCCAGATCGAGCAGGTGTCGAACGAGTATCTGTGTGTGCGTCACCGCCTCCCTCTGTGACCGAGCCAGAAGGAGCCAGTCGTCCAGATATGTGGCCAAGCGGATACCCTGCTTCCTCAGCGGAGCAATCGCCGCTTCGGTACAGCGCACAAACACTCTTGGGCTCAGGGAGAGCCCGAACGGGAGCACTGTGTATTCGTAACAGACGCCCTGAAAAGCGAATCTCAGATATTTCCTGTGTGGTGGGTACACAGAAATATGGAAATACGCGTCCTTCAGGTCGATCGAGGTGAACCAGTCGCCTCGACGCACCAGACGCACCAGGGATGCGTGTGTGAGCATCCTGAATTTGTATTTCCGGAGATAACTGTTCAGAGCTCTCAAGTCCAGGATAGGGAGAATTCCTTTCCCTCCCCGTTTCGGGATCAGAAAATACCTGGAGTAGAAGCCGCTGTGTTTCTGCTCTGCGGGGACAGGACTGATAGCCCCTTTCCTCAGCAGCGAGGAGATTTCCTCCTGCAGCGCGCGAGCAGATTCTCCCTCCGCCTGAGTGGGAACTATGCCCGAAAAGCGAGGGGGAATCCTGGCAAACTGAAGCCGGTAACCCCGTGTCACGGTCCGCTGAACCCAGGCTGACGTCGTGAGGGAAGCCCATCTGTCTCTTTGGGCGGAGAGTGACGTCATTACTGGGTCTCCCTCCGGTCTCAAAGGCGGACTTACAGGGCCCCCTAGCGGCAGGGCAGGGACGTCGCGAGTGGACGGTACTGCGCCTGCGCAGGGAGCCGACTGCATCACGGAACCGGTCCCAACCTGCTGCCTGTGGGGATGAGGTGTCCCCCGCAGGAGCAGGGTTGTGACCGGTCCGTTTATTTTTATTTTTTGTGTTTTCATCTGCGCCCTCGACCATCGGTCTGGATGCGACAGGACAACAAGGTTTATTTTCGAACATGTGTGCGTGCTTGCGCAACTCGCAGGGACAGGAACAGCCGCCGCATCTCTCGCGCTTCCTCGTCCTCTGGCTGGGGAAACCGCTCGCAGCCGAGGTCTCGAGGGACACACATTCGTTGGCGGGTCGTGTAGAACCGGTGAACGGGGAACGTCCAGTTCTAGCACCCTTGAGAGGGCCGCGTCGTCAGGCCGTCCTCTTCTTCCTCCTGACCTGGTGGCTGGAGGCTTGCGCCGGCTGGCCCGCAGGGGGAGTTACCGGAGGCCTTGACGGTTTTCCCGACCAGCCCTGTCTGCCTCCTTGGGCGGAAGGGACCGATGGAGCGGGCTGGGGTTTCGGCCGTCTGGGGATCTTGAAGGGAGGGGGCCGGGGCGTCGCCTGGGCATAGGACTGCCCTGCTGTCGCCTGAGGGGAAGGTTCCGTCTTCCTTGGCAGGCAGAAACGGAGCGCTTCGTCCTCCTTCTTTCGGGCCTCGCACCGCTGCTGCATTGAAGCCAGCGCGGACCCAAAGATGCCTTCCGGCACGATAGGCATGTCCAAGATCTCCTCCTTCTCTCGGTCCGACAGGTTGGTCAGGTTGAGCCACCTGGCTCTCTCCTGCAGCACCATCATCCCCATGGATTTTCCCGTGGCTTGGACTGCGCAGCGCTGTACGCGGAGGCAGAGGTCCGTAATCACGGTAATTTCGTCCCACACGTCAGGGTCCGGTTTGGCGGCCATGTCCTCACACAGTTCCGCTTGGTATGCGGAAAGCATGGAGGACACGTTCAGCGCTCTCACCGCGACCGACGCCGCCTTATACCCCCTGTCCGTCAGGGCGGACTGGAAGCGGTCTGCCTTGGACGGTAACGTGGGGCTCTTCGAGGACGTCGGCAGCCGTGGATGCAGGTGTGCTGCTACCAACGGCTCCATTGGGGGCATACGCTGGATGCCCAGCTTTTCCATGCCCTCAAAGT
This sequence comes from Fundulus heteroclitus, assembly GCF_011125445.2. Taxonomy (NCBI): domain Eukaryota; kingdom Metazoa; phylum Chordata; class Actinopteri; order Cyprinodontiformes; family Fundulidae; genus Fundulus; species Fundulus heteroclitus. The sequence continues at coordinate 15,639,413 of NC_046375.1, read as the reverse complement.
CCAGGGAAGAGGCTCCTTGAATTTGTGTTTTCCCGCTGAACGGGCGGTCCTTCCAGGAGACCGCTACTTCGTCCAGAAGCTCAGGGAAAACGGGGAGCAGTTGTCTGGTCGCCCTGGTGGCCTGAGGCAATCTCTTCCCTTCGTAGCGGGATCTGGAGGTCTCCGCTACGATTTCAGGCCATGGGATGTTGAGTCTGGATGCAGCGCGTTTGCACACTGACTGCATGTCCAGGTTCATGGCGGGAGAGGCTGCCGCACTCTCCCCGCCCTCCCGGGTAACCGACGGCGCACACGGCTTTGCAGCCTGCGGGCTCGGGATGAAAAATCCGTCATCCTCGTCGTCTTCCTCTGAAATGAGGAGCTTCCGAGATGGCGTCATCTTCATCCTCGTAGTCCAGCACCAAGACATCTTCCGCGGGCGAGAGCGCCGTGGCCAAATCTGCCTGGGAACCCCAGCTGGCCGCGGCGTCTGGTCCGTGGGTGACGTCTTCTTCGAGCCTGTCGTCGTCGTTGGGCGGCGGCCCACACGAAGACAGACACGGGTCTTTGCCGGAGAGGCTAGCTTGGCGCGCTAGCCGTCTCCGGAGGCTCTTCATAGTGAAGCGGGAACAGTCCGCACATGAGCCTGGGGCTTCCACCGCCAGGCGAGCATGTTCCAGCCCCAGACATTGCGAGCACACCTGGTGTGGGTCCTTGCTCGAAATTTTGTTCCCGCAGCCACAGATGCGAGCCTCCGCGCTGCCGCCTCCACTGGTGTGAGGAGAAGCAGGATTCATTTCGGTAGCTGGTGTGCTAGCCGAAGTGAAAATCTGAGCTGACTGGTGTGACAGATCAGAACGGATATTAGCTGGCGTGCTAATATTGGCAAACAGTGCTCCAGACTATGGTGAAGGCTGGAGCGGTAGCAGCTAGCGCCCGTTGTCAAGGGGGTTAGCTTAAGTACCCCGACCGTGGACCGTTAAGCTAGACTGCTCTTGAGATGTGCCTCGAAGCGAGAAGAGGTTTTTGAATGACGTAGCGTCGTAGCGCAAGGCTACTTATAGGAGGAGTGACGCAGACGTCGCGATCACCAGCCAATCAGGATTGGCGTAATGAGATATATGCTTCTGAGGAATACGCAGCAGGGGCGTATCCCATAGTGAGACATCGAAACGAATGAGAACACATACTGATTTCACTGTATGTTTATGGACCATTTAGATATAGTTTAACAGTACACACAAAAAGCTCACTGGGACATTGATGCTATTATGAGATTCAACTCCATTAAGTTACCAGTGCACAGTAATTTTCATGTATTTGAATAATTGTCAAAACTTTTTCTTTTTTGCAAGCACAGTTTGGTAAGGTTATGTAAAAGTACCACAAGAGGGCGCTGCTTTACCAAGTTGTTTGTACTCTGCAAAGTGGGGGTCTTTTGTTTTATTAATGCCTGCCTAGAACCTGAAGGTGTCCATCCCCTGTGGAAGCCATGAGAAAATATGCTAAGCCATTTGATTTCATTGCACCATATTGAAATATTAAGATAACAATGCATGTGTTCTTATGATCATGGATTAATATAGTTATTTCAACCTATAAAGAAATTATTTGAAAAACTAGAACAAAACAAAAGAAGTCTTGTACATCAGAAGTCCAGACAGGTCATGATAGAAAATTATTCAAGTTGAAAGTTTCACAACAAGGAATATGCATCACTCATCAACATGTTATTGTTATAGGCCATGGCAAAATGTAACAACGACTACATTGAGCGATAGAGCTGTAACGTTACATTTAGCTCACATAAAGACAAAATGCTGTTCAGTCTAAACAGATATTAGCAGATATAGTTTTAAAGTAAGGCTGGGTGATAAATCGATTTTATTAATTAAGAATTTGCAATTTAACAAGATTTAGTTTTTAGAAAGTATGTTTGTTTGTTGTTGTTTTTTGCCAATGCACTCCTTGGGCTTCCATGAAACTTTGTTATATATCAGTCCCAAAAGTTGAAATTTGTTTGGTAATAGAATGCAATGTAGAATGTTTGTTTAAGAAAATATATAGTCAAAATACTCCAAAGAAGAAACTTTTTTTTCCTAAGGTGGGGCACTTTAATTTATTGATGCCCTAATTTTTTTAGCTAGCTTGAAGATAATCAAGTGTACTGAAGCCTGTTCTTAGATGTGTAACGCCACTAGCAACAACCATTTTGTGTAATATTTTAATTGTATACAATTCAACGGCCTGAAACCTTGATTTATAACGCTGTTTCAAAGCCTGTGTTTAGTTTCACTTTGAATTTGGGTCAACTCCCAGGCGAGATGATTAAAATAAAAGTATATATATTTTTTAAATATTTCTGTAATTTGTTTTATCAAAAAAATCGATTAATCAGATTTGGTAGAATAAAATGTGAGATTTTGTTTTCAAGCTATATCACATAGCCCTATTCTAAAGTGATCTCTTTATTTCTTTATTTGACAAACATGATTTTTCTAACTGGTAGTAATAAGAAGCCACAATCTTGACTTGAATCTGATTCTCAAAGATGTAAAGTCTATCCCTTCTGCAACACTGTTAACACAACAGAATAACCAATTTGTACTTACTTATAAGATACTGTTACCTTAAAAAACAAGGTTTATTTTCTACTGATGATATGATTAGATTATCTAGAGCAGAGTTGGCTCTGGGGCTATTTGAGGTCCTCAGAATGATTTTGTAAAATTGTACAGATTTGGCCCAACTGCACAGGCGGATGAGACAAACTCTTCTTTTTAAATAACATGCTGACAAACTAATGACTCTTATAAAAATCAACCCAAAAAATTTAGGACATTGCATGCATTTATTTAAATGCATTAATATGCAAAAAAAATAAAAATAATCAAATGAACAAAAAATGTTTTAATGCTTTTTATAAACATCTGGCTACTTTGTTTAATTAAAATATTTTGTGTTTCGTTCATTGTTGAGCAGTTCAACATGAAAAATTTCACAATAAAATGTTTTGGATTTTTAATAAAAAAAAAATAAAACTTTTTGTGGCCTGCAAGCACCTTACCATTCATGATTTGTGTCCACATGCCATAAAGTAAGAGACACCCCTGTTCTCAAGATTTGATATACCCAAATTGTAATCTTAATAAAATACACGATTAATAACATCTGGTAGATCTGTTTTCAGCTTCTGTTAACATTTATTCTTGCCATCCTTATTGAATACAAAGGTTTTTTAGCTATATTAGTTGGTGCCATATTGATGAAGCCTCCCTACTTTGTGTGCAGGCCCCAGGATCTGGGTTTCCCGTTGTCTTCCCGACCGGCTCTGGCTCTGCCTCTGCCTCCAAGTCGACTAGGTGCCAGCAGCCCCGCCCGCGGTGGTCATGGCGATCTAGACGCAGACGCAAACGTACACCATGGCCGAGGACGTCGGGAGGCAGCCAGGTCACAGGAGGTGCAGGAGGAGGAGCAGCCAGTTCCTGGTGGGAGACTGTGGTGAATATCTGGCCAACATGCAGCTGCATACCTTCACAATCTACCAGTGGGGGGCAATGTTCATCACACTGGATACAGCACAAAGGAAACAACATTAATGGCTGTCATAATAAAATATAGAATAATAAATATGGATCCTTGCATCAGACAAGCTTGGTATTGTGCTTCTCAATATGATTTCTAAGACTTTATTAAGACTCCTACAAGTTAATTAAACCCTTTAACCCTTGGGAGTTAATTAGTTCGAAACTAAATAAAAAAAGACAAAATATGAAGGGCAAAAAAAACAACAGGAGGAAATAAAATCATGGAAGCTGGGGAAAACGTTAATACTATGTTTTTAGAGGTCACAAACAAACTGAAGGCTAATGGCAGGCTGTTGTTTACCTAATGATCAAAGTGTTGGAAACAATGTGCCTTTCTGATAAAAAAAAAAAAAGAATGACACTAGACCTCCAGGGAGCTGGCCGTACAGCTTTAAATTAACTAGTCAAGCTTTAGTCTCCTTTTTATTCGAAAAAACAAAAGCAAGCGGGAAGGGGAATAAGGGAATCAGGGAAACTTGGAGCTAAAATCCTGTGCTCTAAGCAAATCTTATTTGATGCTAATTATTATAGTTTACCAAGGCCTGGGCTTTTTTTTATCACCTTGAAGCACTTTGAGGATAATCCTTTGCAATTTGAGCTTTTTCCGTCTTTCTTCAGGGATAAATTGGATTGTTGCAATTATTGTTGTTCAAACGTTCAGACAGCTGTAACTTGTCTAATCAGAGGAAATATTAATTATGGAAAACATACATACACACACTTCTTAATGCAAAGCCATCTTCATTATCAGAAAACTTTAGTTTGATAAGAGGGAACGGAAAGCAACATTATCAAGAAATAATAATTGTCCAAACAAATTAGCTGATTTGAATAAGTAGTAGGAGGTAATAGGGTGATTATGTTGTCTGAACAAATACACAGTTCTCTTAACAATACAACAAGGCAAAAGGCCCATAATATTATCATGGAGTAAGAAAGAGGGATAGTGGTTAACAAAAAACATTTTTTTTTTTTTTTTATGCAACAAAAAAACATTTTGTTGCATTAGTTGTTAATTAAATTTTGCCCCTCGACGTATTGAAAAACAAATCTTTATTTTATTTGTGGGGTACAGTGGCAACAACAATGGCAGATTTAGCTACCGGCTTTAGAAAGCTAAGCGTAGCATGGCTAGCATTCACCACAACATCTGGTTAATGTTTTGAAACTTTTTTTGGATAAAGTTTACAGCTTCTGTTTTTATGTTTTCCATTTGCATTGACTGGGTGATGAGGTGAAACTATTAATAAAATAATTTATAATGGGTGTTAGGCTTTTCACAAAATGACCAGCTAGCATGATTTCAGCAATCCTGCGGTTAGCTCAGGGTACAGTATTAACAAGGACAGGGCAGCCAATATCACAGCTTCTTTCTGAATAAATATAATAAAAGCAGTTTGTTTTAAAAGGGAGAGCTTTTAAACCACTGCTTGAAATCATTTTAATTTTGCCATCTACAGCTACCTCAAGGAAACAAGCACTGTTATTACTGCATTAAAAGGGCTTCGCACACAGTGTCGCCGTGTTCTCATTCAGGAAAGCAGCTGGTGGCTGTTGTCCAATCACCTAATTATCACCTACACACACACCCACACAATCACTTACGTAACCACTGGTTTTGCTTTCGCCTTACCTCCTACAAAGCTACAGTCAGTCATTGATATTATAACATGATTTACAAAAAAGAATAAAATAATTGCGGCAGAAGAAAAACATTTATAAATCTACTTTTTCACAACATAAAGCTTTCAAAACCCAAACTGCAGGGGGGTAAGCTATGCCGTTTTATTGTACCCTCCAAATGGCCCAGCAGGCTTAGCATGCAGAAAACAATATTAGAACAAGGAAGTTTGTGCGCAAACAAGACGTTTCACTGTACCATGAACTAGGTGGATGTGTCTCTGTCTGGTTAAAAAATGCCTATTGTCACTCAAATTTGTGGGACAGTATCAAATTTGTGGGAAGAGTAGCCAGAAATTGCATTCAACTAAGCGTATGGTTACCTCAATATACACTCCGGTCAGGTTTGAGTACCGGGCTCCCTGCCTGTCAGCAGCATTACATTCGGTGAGGATCATCAGGGCTGGCTTTTACTCCATCCAGGACTTGTAAAGATCTAGGGTCAGAAAAGGGACAGCTAACATCTCTGCAGACCCCACACATGCTGGACATAAACTAGACATTCGGGCTAGTGCTACAGAGAGGCTTTTTGCAAAAAGAACGCCCACAGAGACAGTTTCTCCCACCAGGCTGTCACTCTGCTGAAAACCTAACAGTCCCAGAGTGCCAAGATCAATACCATGCTTATTAGCGCAAATTCAGCCATCTTCTTTTGTAAACGCTGTAGCCTGTTTATACATATTTACAAGACAAAAAAATAACTTTATTTTCAGCCAAATTGTGATAAATTTATATTTAAAATGTCTTTAAAAGCAGTAAAAAACAAATTTTGCTGCTTTTATTTATTTCTTCACTGCATGTGCCCTCTTATTTACTTTTATCTGAATGTTATGTTGTCTGTGTACTTAGTCTGGTAAATATGTCTTGTCTTCACCATGGGATAGTGAGAAACGTAATTTCGATCTCTTTCTATGTCTGGAGCATATGAAGAAATTGACAATTAAGTTGATTGATTGATTGATTGATTGATTGATTGATTGATTGATTGATTGATTGATTACGCTGAGAGCAAAGCGGAACTAAAGTCAAGTTCCTTGCTTGTGTGTACAAACTTAGCTAATAAAGCTGATACTGATTCTGAAAAAGATTATTTAGAAAACAAAAACAAAACACCAGAAGAGCACGGACAGTACATTTAAAGTGTTACCCTCTCAAAGGAAGTTTACCAAACACACACACACACACACACACGCACACAAAAATGGTACAGATTTGAGGTGTTTAGACAATTGGTTTCCAAATTTAGAGTAACTCGGAGTTAAAAAAAATGTGAGATCTTTTTTTAGACTTTGAACTAAACAGTGGAAATGATGGTGATAAAATATATGTATTTCATAAATATCAAAGTGCAAAGCACACTATGTATTAGGGCTGACACAATTAATTGGATTAATCGTGATAATCGATTATTGAAATAATCGCCAACTAACTTAGAAATCGAATAATCGTTAACTGATGCCTACAGACTCAACTTGCCATTTGCTGAAAAAACAACCCACTAAGAGCAGTAATTAAGCCACAACGGTACAAAAAATATATAATTTTTGCATTTGAGATGAAAAACCTTCTTTTTCTGTAAATATGCTTCTTCCAGAACTCCCCAAGTGGCATAGTCTAAGCTTCACCTGGTTCAAATTCTGTTTAAAAAAAGCACCTTTTCCTGTCTGATTGTTAATCCAGTACTCAAAAAAAGTCAAAAAATTAATTAATTAGCAAAACAATTGTTAGTTGCAGCAAGTTGTCAGCTAAACAATGTTTTTGGGGGTATGTTAATTTACTAAGAGGATATCTTCTTAGATTAAATGGGAGGAAAAATCGACAGATTAACAGTTTGCTAAAATGCAGCCCTACTACTAAATACATACAATAAAATAGCTTGGTGGTAATATCTGTATACTCTGCAGATACTCAGGGCTCTTTTTTTCCCACTTTCAATATATGTTTCAAAATATTTATTTAAATGATCCTCCTCTCTCTCTTCATGGAATGATGCAATAAAGTAATGTTTTTTGCGATTGGCTTTCTACTAAATGGACATTTTTATTATTATTCTGCAGGTGGTGACATATCTGTAACACAACCAAACGATTGTTTGCACGCTCACATGTGCAGAATCAACCGCTTGGCTATAGCCTAAATCTAATGACCTGAGCGAGCGTAAAAAAATATTCCTATATAAATACAGAATTATTTTTTTCTCCCGTATAGATTGCAAGGTTAAAACCTTGCAATCTATACGAACAAAAAGGTTGTTCAAGATCACGGCTTTGCTATTTTTATTTACCTTTCTCCACGTGGTTGATTATGGTCGAGAATCCCCAGGTAGCGCACCGCAGGCCGGTTGGTTGACGACAGTTTAGCCGGAGCATGGAGCAGCGGGAGCCGCAAAATAAATAAATAAGAAAATAGCGCAGGACTCTCGGTGTGCCTGGCTGAATGGTGGCTGGGTCCGGGTCCTCCACCTCTGCTGATGCGGCAGAACCGGACCGGCGTCTCTGCGGGCGGGAAAGCAAACCGCAGCGTCACCTCACCTGCAATGAAACACGACACGCAGCGCGAGAGCGTTGGCGCAGGGTTGGTCTCACCTGGGCGCAGGTTGATAAGCGCGAGGGGATCGTTAATGGGGTGGTGGTGGTGGTGGTGGGGGGGGGGGGGGGGGGGGGGGTCTGCATCTCTCTCACCTTCCGCTTCAAACGCTTTAAACCTGAAGCGCTTCAGTGTTTTAGGTGGTTGGAGGTTAATGTGGACCGACACCATAATTTCCATTTTGTCGTTATGACCGTAATGAGCAGACGCTGAGCTATAGACACACCAACCAAATCAGTTTGTTATCTGGGAAAAACTGACATTTAAATTTGCAAAACGTACAGAGAGGGAATCCCCTTAAAACGGCCCAGCAGCTCATGTCCCTATATGTAAGACATACAGGTGCATCTTCATAAATTAGAATATCACCCAGAAGTCCCATTAGTAATTCAAGTAAAAAAAACAAAAACGATTAGGAGCCAGAGCTAATACAATTCCCGTTTGTCAAGAAATTTGAATAGTAGTTACAATTACTGACTTATAACAGCTGAAAGTTATTGACACCTGCCTGCTTCATTTATCATGTTTTGCGGGTAATAAATATTTTGTTTTGTTCTTTTTTGGAGGGAGGGCATTTTCTGTGGTATAATTCTTTATTACAATGTTATTTCACCACAGAATGAAAAGCCTTACACTATAGAGAGTAAAGCCAATACTTATCAAAGGTTGAAGATATATATCTAAGCAGGGTCACTTGTTCGGTCTCTAAATTAATATTTTTACCTCAGTTTTAAAGACTAAAACATTAACTCTGGCACAGTATCAGTTTATTTTTTTTATTTTTTTTTGTGGAGCAATATAACCCCAAAAATATGTTCAATCAACTCCTACAGAGTTGATTTAACACTATAGGCTGCAGTCACCCCTTTTGCTTGTGAAACATATTATATTGGCCCTTTCCTTCCACTCAACTTTTCAATCACATGCTTGAATGCAACACTGACTGAACATCCTCTTTTCCAAATAGTTAATTTTTCACTTCAAAGGGTGAGCTGAAGGACACAGAATCCAAGTGGCTTGACGCATCGTGTCAAGTCTCCTCGGTCAACGATGTTTATGGTAGCCATGTTCTCCGCTGGTGTTGGTCCACTGTGTTTTATTAAGTCTAAAGTCAGTGCAGCCATGGAAGAGAACTTAATGCTTCCCTCCAAACTTCATGAAGATGCTGAGTTCATTTCCTGACATGACTTAACATCTACCGAACGTACCAATGCCTGGTTTAATGATATCACTATCCACCACACCTAGCCTGACTTAAATACCGCTGAGGATCTAAGGACTGTCAAGAGGAAGATGAGAGAGATCAGGCCTGAGAATATATAAGTGCTTTAGGATGCTATCAAAGCAACATGGGCGTCCATTACACCTTTCAGTAGAACAACAGTTTAATCATTTTAGCTATTTCATATTTTAATTGTCAGATAAACTTAATTAGAACACTTAAAATGTAATTACTAATTTATTTAGCTGTAAAGCTACAAAAAAGTAACAGAGAGATTAGTGTCTATATGCAAAAGAAAGTAAATGAAAAAGAGTGTTTGTTGTTCATCCTTCCAAGTTACAACATGGACTATTTCAATACGTTTCCATCTAGCTTGCCCACATCCAAGTTAAAAGGATCATGTGCATATTTTTTTTATTTTTTTTTTACAATTATTACACACAACCTAAAGGTTTTCACATATTTGAGAATGTATCTACTCGTTTTTACAGCATTTTAGGAGCGACTTTTCAAAACATGTTGCCCAATAGATAAAAGTGGTGCAATCAACGCCCTTTATGAAAGTGTATATAATTACACAAAATTATGTTTGTCTTAATCAACTTCTTTTTGTGGTTAGTGTGAAACTAAAGTGCCGAAGGGATTTCTCCTGAATACAAATCATGATTGAACAGTTTTACCTGTAATTGGTATCATTAGAATTTCCCAAAAATCTTCCTAATACATTAACAGATGTGGGCCTTGTGACTCTATATAAGGGAGCTGATGTTTTAAGGTATAAATTAAGAATTCAGTTTTAAGGGACATTTAGTAGCCCTGCCATGATATCTTAAACCTATATCTTTACCTACATCAGTACACCATGACAGCAGGCCAGGAGCCCAACAGTGCAAAATATACACTGTAATGCCAAAAATACTTGCTCATCTGGCTTGACTCACATACAAACACAAGTGACATCCCATTCCTAATCCATAGGGTTCAACCTGATGCTGGTCCAGCCTTTGCAGCTATAACATCTTCAACTCTCCAGAGAAGGCTGTCTGCAAGGTGTTTATAGGGAGTTTTGACCATTCTTCCAGAGAGCCCTTTAATGAGGTCAGACATTGATGTTGGATGAGAAGGCCTGGCTGTCAGTCTCCACTCTAATTCATCCCGCAGGTGTTCTATTGGGTCCAGGTTAGGACTCTGTCATAACCTGGTGCACAGTCACATTGGAAGAGAACGGATCATCTACAAACTGTTCCTTGAAATTGGAAGCAGTCAATTGTCCAAAATCTCTGTTTGCTGAAGCATTCAGAGTTCCTTTTACTGGAACTAAGGGCCCAAGCCCAGATCTTAGAAAAAAAAACAAAAAAAAACAACCCCACACCAAAATCCCCTTGAACCAAACTTTACACTTGGTTCAATACAGATAAGTAAAGTTCCCCTGGCAACCACCAACCCAGATTCCTCCATCACAGAATACATCACTCCAGTAACAGTGAGCTTTACACCACTGCCTCCAACACTTTGCATCGTACTTGGTGATGTATGGCTTTAAATGGCACGCAGATGCTCAGCAGTGGAAAGCCGTTCGTGAAGCCCTCTGCGCACTGTTCTTGAGCTGATCTTAAGACCACATGAAGTTTGGAGGCTTGTAGCAATCGACTCAGCAGAAAGTTGCAGACATCTGCGCCTCTCAGCATCCGTTCCTCCCGCTCTGTCAGTTTACGTGGCCGACTACTTCATAGCTGAGTCACTGGGGTTCCCAGTCGCTTCCACATTGTTTTATCCCTGACATTTGACTGTGGAGTTTTTAGGAGGGAGGAAATTTCACGACTGGATCTGTTGCACAGGTGGCATCCTATCACAGAACAACGCTGGTATCCCCCGAGCTTTTGAGAGCGACCCATTCTTTCACAAATGTTTGCAGAAACAGCCTGTGTGCTCCTTTCATTCACATGATTTCTCTTAATTTTGATGGGGGAGCGAATACTTTCAGTAATATAGCGTACTTCCTTACATCTAGCACGGTTTTTAAAGAGCAGTAAAGTTTGGAGACACAGCAAGCAAACTCATTTAAAAGTTTTTATTTGAAATGATTTTAAATACAAATAATATATATATTTTCCTCATTTACATTGACAGCTTCTTTGTAAACAAAAGTGGCAGATCGATAGTCATTTGGGTAGTCGCTTGTCCGAACTGAGGGCGGCCTGCAGGGCCGGTCACCTGGATAAGGTTGGTCATGGGAGGGATGGTGGAGCCTCGCTGCGGCGTTTTTCTGTGTAAATTTCCTCCCGTGCAGCATAATTCACCGATGCTACATTCTGTTGCAGAGGGGATGGGGTACCAGTCGGCTGACGCCTACCCTGACCCGTTACCGGAGGCGGCGGGGGGGGGCTTTCTAAACGGCCCGTGGTCTTAGTGAGGGAACATGGCCTGGAATATTCAAAAAGTCACATCTCCCACAGGACCGTGACACCGGCGCGCACCCCGGAGAGAAATAAATGCACAGACTCTCTTGATGAACGAAACTAAAACTGCCAAGTTACCGACGCGGTGACAGCTTACAGAGCTGCATGAAGCTCAGTTTACTTAATGTTCAAATAAAAGAGAACGCAACAAAACAAGACTGAATACATGCTATAATATCTTAACTGAGACAAAAAAAAAAAATTGTATATGAAAGACAGGTCCATTTGCTTTGTAATCCCAAGATAAAAAAACAAGGGTTAAAGTAAGCTGGTTCTGCTTTAGGTTAAGAAAACGGACACTTAGTATGAACGCAAACGCAACTTCCAACAGGCGACTGACGTGTGGCGGGAAGTCTAAATATTCACACGCACAAAAAAAAAGGAAACTACATGAACTCACAAGGTGAGTGATATGTAGCCCCACCCTGTGGAGCAATAGTTTACTTTAAAGAAAAACTTTAAATGTTTTTTTTAACCGGGGAAAAAAAGAAATCGCATCCGCTCACAGGGACCAGCGGCGCACGGCACCAGAGGACGTGTTCGCCGTGATCCCTCGGCTGTATTCGTAAGGCCTTTTGTAGGGCGATGACTGGAATGTGCTAAAACCATGGACCCAGCAGGGATGGCCACCTACAGCCGACCCAGAACGAGATGCGCCGACCCGGGTTTTCACGGCGAATACCGATAACCGTGCGTTATTTCCGAGGAACCGCCTGCTGATCGCGAGCCACGCTGAAAAGAGAACCGAATGCGCCGCGGGTTCTTTGATAGAGGTAGTAGTTCTGAAGGATACAGAAAATGAAAGAATTAGAAGATTATCCGCCATTTATGCATCAAAGCATTTTACCCTAAACTTTCGGATTATGTGTTTTTTTTATTGCAGTTAAACAAAAATTGCATCAATAACTTTGAAATCTTTGTTATGAAGAACTTCCAGAGAAAAAAAAAAAAAAAAAGATCTAATTTTCAGCACAAGAACCCACTGCTCGCCGATCCCACGATCCGGACCTCTAGCGCTTCTATTTTTGGACAAAATAGGTCAAAACGTTCGGTAACACTGCAAGTTTTCTCATTCTTGTCCTCGTTAGGAACCAAAGTGTGTCAAGAAACGACAGCTCTTTTACCAAAACAGCTGTTTCAGAACAAAAAACAAAAACAAAAAAAAAAACAGAACATGTTGCAGGGGCAGAGCGATCACCATTGCCTGAACTGAATGGAGATCAGTTTTTCTCCCTGCAGACGTCTCCCTTAACATACGAGCACATAGAAAATGTACAAATGAAATACACGTGTGATGCGGGAAAAGAAAGGAAAACAGCAAAATAAAAGAAAAAAAAAGAAACATAAACTTGTGCCCCCCTCCCTGCACTCAAAAGGGAAAAATGCTTCTTTAATGTACGTCTCTGCAGATGAAGTGTACAACAGAAAGTATCACTGGTGTGGAAATTAGCGGCGCAGAAGGATTTCTAAAACCAAGGAGTGGCGACAACCTCCATACAGAGTTTGTTTCTGTTAGTTTTTGCAAAAATGGATGTAGCCGTTATTTATCCGCCCCGAGGAATAAAAACCCATTTTAGAATAATGGGTCCTTTAGTCCACACTGTTTTTTTTTTTTTTTTTGTCCTCTCATACCTGTACAAACACATACACTTTACACAGCACACACACACACACACGCACGCGTATACTCACACACTCAGGCCTGTTAGTATTCACAGAAATCTCCGCCTGAAACACGAGTCTCTGTAGAAAGGGGGAGGCGGGGGAGCTGGGGGACGTGGGCTCACAGTTTATGACATTGGAAAAGTAAAACGGTGGCGGGTTCTGAGCGTATAAACTCTCCTCTGTGATTTATTCATTCTGCGTGTGTGTGTGGGTTTTTTTTTGTTTTGTTTAGGGTTTTTTTTTTTCTGTTTATGGCAGGCACGGCTTCTCCTCGTCACTAGTGAATGGGTCCCGAACGCGTTCACGTCTGCCCCCTTCAGTCGTTGTCCTCGTCTTCGTCGTCGCTCTCCTCGATGCCGTCGCTGTCCTCCTGCTCCTCGTCTTCCTCCTCCGTGTCGGGGATGTCCCACTGCGGGTGGTTGTCCAACATGGCTTTGGCCTCGTGGACCTCCAGCTAAGAAAATGAACAACAAAACAGCCATGTTGTTTTTTTTTTACTACTGGAAAGCAGCTGTCCGGGCTGGTACGGTACAGGCGTGTACTTTCATACGATGGTGACAAGACCTTTAGTATGCTTTCAGGGTTAAGTGCTTGGCTAACAACAGCTTATTTTCAATTCTTTTCAGGCATCTTTAAATCCCCTACCAGAGTCATAAGCTGCTTTAATGTTTCTGAAGGCCTCTGACTCTCTTTCAACCTTATGTTCACTTTTAAGTCAGCAGCACATCGGTCTGAATTTTGTAGCTTTACAATAGAAAAAACATCGTCCTAAACACTAAGCAACAACGTTTTCATCAGAGTTTGGACATTTTAGGCGGGAATAAATGCATCAATGGCGTAAACTATTTTCCATTAGACACAGTATATTCCAAAACGTTTATTAGAAAAGGTGTGCTTTCCCTTTGCCTCTAATTGTTTAATCATATTACTTAAATCTGTCAGAATTGTTAACATCGGTATAAAATATTTGAATGTCCAAACGAGTAATTTTTTTTCTTCCTATGACTGTACCTTTAACTATCGCATTGGCAGAAGGAACAGGAAGAGGCTTTTAAGATAAATATGCAGCTCACTGAATAGAGTATCTCTAATTTCAGTCAGCAATAGGAATATAAAAGCAAAGCACTTACTGAGCCGTTATCTACATTAAGACATCTCAATTAATTCAGGCAGATCTTTAAACGTTCCACTTACAAATGAGATGTTCCTTCAAGAAGCTGATACACCAACAACTTCTACTCTAATATTCATGACTTAATATCCCCATAATACGACACTTAAACTGTTCGAAATCCAGCAGCAGACATCAACATCACCCTTAATACTATAGCTCTATCTATCTATCTATCTATATCTATATATATATATATATATATATATATATCTATATATATATATATATATATATATATATATATATATATATATATATATATATATATATATATATATATATATATATATATATATATATATATATATATAGATCCTTTGGCAGTATATTTTAAACAGGAAACACCATGATTTTGCTTCTTTTTAATCTCATCTTGTTGAAAGAATACAAACAAGCTAAAAATGAAGCTTTGTCATAAACTATAGCAGGAAAAACATACACAATATGTGCATAAACACTCAATCTGGTCACCTTAAGTGGTTTGATCTGATCCAGGCCCAGGTAGGAATCAGAACGGAGGATGACTGAGTACTGGTAGTTGCCCGTTTTGGACGGGGCTGGAAACTTTAGCTCCACCTGAAAAAGAAACAACAACAACAATAAAGAAATTAAACACGTTTAATTGAATTTAACCTGATCAAACTCCATATAGCTACAGTTCTCGCAAAGCAACGGGATTCTAAACGCTTTTTAGAGAGGGATGATGTCTCAGCAGAAGGCATCAAACTCCTAAAAGGATGTTTGATGCATCTGAAGAATGTAGGGACTGACACTCTTAACTTCTGCTTTCATAACGGGACCACTAATATGTTCCTTTAACTACTGGTCACCATCCAAAGAGGACTTAAGTTCAACTTCCAGGTAGGCGATGGAGCTAGATTTGGTCCAGATATGGATCAAAAATAATATCTCCATAATTTCATGCTGAATGCCAATATACAATATTTATCTTGGTAATGCTTTTCTTTTCGTCTCTAAATCAAACCTGTATCCCAAATGTCGCACAGGCAGACTTTTTTTTTTAACAAATAGCTGTAGATAAACATGAGAAACAGCTGAAAAAAGAACCTACTGGAATACATTAAAGTATAATTATAACAATAGACAATCTCGATATAAATGATATAGTGTCATCTTATATCTCTAAAATCTCAATAAATTTCCCAGCCCTACGCCCTACTGGCTTCTTCTTCTCCGTTATCTGATGATTTGGTGAGATTTACTAGGCTACGCTAACCTAGACTAGTCAACTGTGACACTTATTCCGACTTTATCCATTAAAAATGGTTAGCAAAGAGCAATGTGATTATATTTTGGGAGCTCGTGACTCACAGGTTGCAGGCCGGTATGATTAGAGCTATATTGCCTATTGAGTTCCTATTTTGATGCTGTCTGTTCAATACAATCTGCTCTTAAGTGTCTGCTGTTAATCGTTTCTGATGGGATTTGCTCCTCTTGTCAACTTAGAAATAAAAATCTGGATTTACCATAAATGCGATTGGTGCAGCAAACCAAAGTTTTCTGCGGCCATAATAGTTTCATCATGTTATACAAGTAGTTCCAATAAAACCGGCTGCATTGCTGCAATTAAGAGAGAAAAAAAATGTCTCCATAGTAAAAGCTCACCTCGCTAATGATCTTTTAGGAAGGGGGTGGGGGGATGTAGGTAATTACACTTTAACCAACTCATGGCTAGAATGGGGTCTAAATACAATTTACCAATCCTACCTCGGGCTGTGATCACCAGGTTGTGTAATTACGTATCGTAAACATCTAATTACCAGCACAATGAGGCTATTTATTATTCAGCGTGAGCGAGTTGAACATGGCCGCTGTAAACAGCCCAGCCAGCCCGCCTGCTTCGGGTAAGCAGCCAATCTGGAATCCAGGAAACACATCTGCCACATACCCGGGATATAAATCTCCCATTGCAAACATAGGAGAGACTGTTGAGGTGACAGACTAATTGATTGGTAGCCAGTGACCCGTCGTGCATGAAAGGGGGGGTGAGGGGGGGGCAGCTCCTGTGGTTACATTCCTTCGGAGCGGTGACAGCCGGCTGCGCCGCGCCACACAGGGCCCTCATTAGGCTTTAGCCTTGCTGTCAATCCGGGCTGCTGCTGGAGAGAGCCGGAGTGAAAGGGGAAACGGCTCAGGATGCACACTCCTCAGAGGGAGCGATGACGGCTGCAAAGGCTTGCCTAGCAACAGGATGTCAGGACATGTAGCAGGTTACTGTGTAAAGAAAGCTAGAAATGCACCCGTCAGTTTCTGGGCAGGTATAAACAAAAACATAAAAACTGTAAAAGCTCCGACTTTCAGATGGCCTATTTTGTTCTGCCGGCAAAAAAAATTTATATCACAATTTTTTCCCCCCTACAACATTCTTTAAAAATTGTGTTTTTTAAACCAAGAATGTGTGAGAAAACAGCTCACTGTAGAGAATAAAATATTTTTTTAATTTATTCCAGCCAAACCAGGCCTTAAAGCTCTCAATATTAAGAGCAAATGCGACCCGAACCCGAGTGAGAATGGCAGATTTGTCTTCTCCCTGCAGAGTAAGACGCTCACCTTTTGTGCTTCCTTAAAAAACACCTCACTAATACTGAATATAGGCAACTTTAAGTCTTATTCCCTCATTTATAACTTCCACACTGAAGAGAGTTGTCAGGCTAACCTGTTAGCACTATACAGCATTCACAGATCTGACAAAAGGATCGGATTTTAACAGGGTCAGTCAATAGTAAAGTCGTCATTTCAGCTGATTTCCTCATGCTTCTCTGCAGAAAACGAAATACACAAACTAATAACTTCATAGCACAAATCTTTTCAATTGTTTTACTCCTTGAAGACATGGATTTTAAACCAAACTGGTAGTAAGAGGAAAACCTGCGGTGGTTTTCTCTGCAGTATTTTGTCCGGCAGCTTTTTTCAGAACCACGTCTCACCTCCTCTGAGTCTTTTAGTGTGCAGACATGGTAGGGCATGGAGACGAGTGTCTGGTCTCTGCGGTCGGCGATGTACAGCCACCACCACTCCTGCTTCTCCTCTGGGAAGTACAGGCTGTAGACGGGGTGCGTCACCTTCGACTTGGTTTCCAGCAGCGCTCGTTCTCGCCGCTGGATGCTCTGCTGCAGCGCCTCCCACTCCTGAAAGGGTGCGTGAAAGCAACGGTTACCTGTGCTAACTTTTCTCAGTCTTGATGACGATCTGATGAGAGTCGGAGAATAAGAAAACCGTCGAGCTGACCTCCTCGTCGTCCCCGGCCCCTTCGTCGACCTCGGTGTCGCTCTGTTTGTCGCTCTCGTCGTCTCTTTCGCTGGGGGAGTCCTTGTTGGCCTCGCCGTCGTCCGACTCGCTGCCTTTATCTGAAGCTTCGTCGTCGTCTTCCTTCGCTGCGGATGCTGGAGCTGATGCTGCAGCCGCCACGTCCTGGGACCCATAAACATGGCAACGGCAAACTGAAACCGGACCGTCGCCACCGTCATAAAGAACTGCATCTGGCTAAGATCTCGGCTGCTTACGTTTCCTGCCACGTTGCCGTTAGCCTGCTTGGCTTTAATGGGAGCCGGCGTTGCTTTCTTCTTGGTTAATTTCTTCTTCTTGGACTTGGCTGTCTTCTTGGCCCCTTTGTTCTTGTTCTGCCACACTTTGGTTTTAGCTTTATTTGTGTCTCCCTGATAGACGAGATTAAAAATAGCAATTTATTCATGGTGACATTTTAACAAACACTGGTTTTTAATCCATCTGCAGGACGAAGACGTCATGTTTTCCTTACTGCTTCCTCTGCGTTGGCGGCCTCCTCTCCTGGACATGCCG
The DNA here is from genome assembly GCF_011125445.2 of Fundulus heteroclitus. Lineage (NCBI taxonomy): Eukaryota > Metazoa > Chordata > Actinopteri > Cyprinodontiformes > Fundulidae > Fundulus > Fundulus heteroclitus. Next base: position 15,621,242 of record NC_046375.1, on the reverse strand, counting down.
ATGCTTCCTGCTCCTTCTCAAACATGTCCTACAAACAGTGAGCAACATGCCGTGACGCTTCTAAAGCATTTAGATGTAGTAAACAGCACCCTCTAGAGGTGGCCATAAGCAGTGTGTGCAGCACACCCGGGATGAATGAAATACTTACTGCCATGCGTTTTCTGGTTAAGGTAACAGTTACTGTGACGATGGAGCCTGCAGTGATGTTATGGCTGTCCTCATCATCAAGGACTGGTAAATAAAAAGAAAACAGAGAAAAGCCGCTGAACTTAACAGATCTCTGCTTAAAACGTCAGATATTGATTCACTGAATCACTGTGCAGAAAAGGAACCAATGAGTTCCAAAAAAAACAAAAGTAAAAAGTAAAAAACAAAGCAACTGGACTTGTTTTTCGTAGTTGAAGACGTTTCGCTTCCTCTACAGGAAGCTTTCTTAATTCAAAACGTCTGGAGTAATGTGGAGTAACAAGCTTTATACTACTACCAAACAAAGGCTTTGTAATGGCTTAGACAACATGCAAATTCAACCTGAATTCAACCTTGAAAACAAGTCCAGTTGCTTTGTTTTTTACTTTTTTTGGAATGACCATGACCTGGATGACTGAGAATCTTCACCAGCATACCAACCAATGAGTTGGATTAGTTGAAAACGAGGAAAGTGAAAGTAGATCAAATATTTTATTATGCCTTATACCATGGTCTGGGTCTTGATTCTGATTGGCTGCAGGGTGTCCGCTAAAAAGTGTTATAGGACACCTAAAAAAAGTTCCTGTCAAACAGCTGATTGTTGCTAAATTACTGCGCTGGCTCAAACGTTAGCTGGTGACGACAAGACCGTTGACGCCGGTTACCTTGGCAACGCGTCACACCGAGCGACATTAGATATTTCTCTCAGCCGCTTTTTGTGGAAAAACGTACGATTTTAACGGTGAAATAAAAAAAACATTAAAGTATTAATAAATGAATGGATTTGGCGGATGCGTCAAACGGGTCACGCCTCCGCGGCGTCCATTCAATTCTGACGAGGGACGCCTCGTAGGGCATCGTCCCTTGCCTAAAGTCCGGACTGACCTTGCAGCTTGATCTCCATGGTGATGTGAGGGAAGCTGCCGAGCACAGCCATGACCTCGTCGTACTTCTCCTCCCCCAGGAAACGCAGCATGCTGCGTCTGTCCGAGTCCTTCAGGCTCACCAGGTCCTGCAGGGTCCGCACCTTATACTGCAGAGGAGGCCAATCAGAGGCCAGGAAGAAAACAACTCCTTAGCGTTTTAAGAAAAAAAAAATCTATTCGTATGAACTGGGATTTATTAGAACAATAAACGAATTGATAATGTTTGCAAAGTGAATGTATGCTCAGGAATCTTTAAATGTTTGAACCATTTCACCCACTCTGATTCTACAAAAGCACCATTTTGCACAAAAACTAAAATAAATTAACACATTTTAACTACAGAACAATATCAAGTCAGATAAACTTCAGGGATATGATGTGGTAGCCTCGTGAGACCATCCTGATCTCGAGAGCTTTCAAGGTTTCACTCGCAGATCAGTCTGGCTACTCTCCGTTAAAGAAAATTTGGAGCCGTTCACAAAACGAACGTCCAATCAGCGTTGGCTTTGAGGCGGGTTGAGGTGTGACGCAACGGGAAGCGCGTCAGTTCAGTCTAAAGAACATGGCGGCTTCAGCCGATGAAACTATCGTTAGCGTGGCTATCGAGCAAGTTTTATCGGCATTACAGAGTATTTCTTTGCTGAGCTAACGAGCCTTTACCTGCAGCAGCAAGAGCAGCTTGGCTTGTGGTTGTGTTTTTGTCGTCGCTCGTAACAGAGTGACGATGAATCTGATTGGTTTATTTGGCCCGTCTATCACCAACATAGGCCAATCAGCTAACCAGTATTTTCGCCCCTTCCCAAAATTTCTTCAACGGAAGGTTTCCAGATGGATATGCGGAGCAAATCTATCTGGCGGAGTCAGGTAAATGATGTGGTCAGTTCAGCTGAAAAAGGGGTTGTTAACCAGTGTCGGCTGTTTTGGTGTTATTTAGATTAACAGTCGGTGAATGAAAAGGGGCAACAATGAGATGACCGGGGTCAGTGTCACTACCGGTACCATGAGGCGATACCTGGACCCTACAGACGTTCCACAGGCAGTCAGTCTCCACCAGATCAAGGTGTGCCATTGCCAGAAGGTTTGCTGTGTCCCTCGGCACAATCTCAAGGTCAATAGAAGAGAGTCCAGGACACAGGTAGTCACTCTAGAGGAGCTGGCGTCAAAGGTCCCTAATTTATCAACAGCTGCTGCATCCTTCCATGGCATACCCATGGAAAGATGCCGAGGATAAACGATGGCACCCTGACTGCCATTAGGTATCAGGATGAAACCCTTAGACCCATTGTTAGCACCGGTAATAGTGCCGTGGGTCCTGGGTTCCTCCTGGTGCTAATAATGCACCAGGAGTATGCAGACACTGCCTGGAGGATGAAGGAGTTGATACTATTGACTGGCCTCCATGCCCACTGACCTAAATCCATTAGAGCATCTCTGGGACAGCAGAGGTGCGCCCAACACCAGCAGGCTGCACCTCACTGTCCAGGAGCTCAGCGATGACAAATGATTTCCCCAAAGCCACGCTTCCATAGCGCAGCTTGAGTTAGCACTCTGGACCACAAGGCCGACTACAACTCCTCTGGCAGCGGCTGGTGGTAAACTTTAGCGTGAGAGCCCTGGTTATGGTGCGCTCAGACTGAAGCGATTTGAGTATCAGGGGCATCTGGTTTTCATGCAAAGTTTATGGTTGAGGCGCGCCTTGGGGCATCAAGGGGTCGAGAGGCTTCACGTCAACCAATCAGTGCTCAGCTTTCTGCCGTAGTGATTTGTTTTATCTTGGGGCAGAAGGTTCCATCCCTGAAAGCGACCATTGTCTGAGCGCAGCTCCTGGAGCACATGGTGAAATTCACCAAACTCTGAACGCTTCTGAATGTTTGGCTGAATCCAGACACGGCGCAGAGGCGCCTGACAATGGAAGACAGGAAAAGGAAGAGAACAGGGTAGCTCTTCCCAACGCACGTCAGATACTTGCACGTCTGTCCACACTTTGCTCAGACGAGTGTCTTGATCGTCAGAAACGCTCTAGACGCTCTTTTTGATGCATGAAACTCGTCGGGTCCGATTGCACCATTTGCTCCTTACAAAGACTGACAACACGCAAGGACACAGCTTTTTTTTTTGGTCTTGGTTGGGTACCTTCTTAGAAATGCAGTAGCGAAGATGCTCCTCTTCGAAATGAGGCAGCTGCAGCAGGGGGGACTTCGACTCCTGCAGGCCCTGCACGATCATCTGGGTGAGCTTCATACAATTCTCGATGGTCACCAGTCTGGGAGCGTGGAAACCTGAAGACGAGTGAACAGGTGTGCCCCGGTTACTTCTACGGGAGAGGAAACACGGGCGCCACGATGCTGAGTGGGGCTGGAGCCGTAGCTGCGTGTACCTCCTCTGCTGTTGGCCATCATGGTGAGCTGGCAGCCCACGTTGATCATCTCCTGAAGGAGAGCTGGACTCTTTCGCATCACAAATCTCTGATCTGGTGGAAAAACACACACAAAACTTATTTAAAGTTTTCTAAATGTAAACCGGTTTAACTTCAAATGACCTGTGATCATCAAAACTAATGTGAAAAGTTGGATTTTGGACGACTTTTTCTACATGAGGTTTATTTAAATCTCATGTAGGCTCAGCATCTGGCGCTGATTTTTGATTATCAAACAGGAACCACTTATGAAGTCATTCTGAACCATCTCTGCTACTCCACAGACTTGTATGGGGGCCATATGCTTGCAATACACAAAACGACAGCAACAAAACCGCAACACAACCGAGACCCCGGCTGGTACACGCAGACCATATTTAGCTGCAACCAGTGTGCTTCCTACATGTTTGCATTTAGATGCAGGAGACAAGAATGAATGAAGAGAACATTATTCATGTGTAATTCAACACATCGGCCGGCCTACCTTCGTCCAACTCCTCTGATACCTCCATGCGGGCCAGATGGGAAAGCACCAGCACCCTGGCCTTCAAACTGTATGGATAACAGAACGGAGGCTCTTTCTTCTTCACGTTGATGTTCCCCAATTCACGGATCAACTGCAACAAACGCACAGAAGCAAAATATTGTGTTTTTTGACAGTTTTTTGGGGGTTGGTGGCAATAAGTTACAGAGCCTGGCTTAGACAGATGGATTAAAAAAAAGCTTCAAAGGGTTTCCTAACCTGCTTTTTTATGAAAACCTTAACAGTCCCCACTATATAAAACTTAGTTTCACAGATTACCTTAGAAACAAGATGCCACAATATACATTTCCAGGGTACCTTTTTAATAAATGCCATGAACTTTAGACCTCATAATAAATGATACATTTTCACACATCTTTTTGAGCTCATTGTACCACATAAAATTGGTCAGTAAGCACAACGGTAATCAGATATATTGCACATCAGTTTTTGAGAAAAAAAAAAAAAAAGGATTTTAAGTGTGCCTTTTAGTCTGGAAAATACGGTAGTACACATTCGAATGGGAGTAAGTAGTGCAGAAAAAGGTGAAGGGACACAGATTGATCCTTTTATTAAACATAACCAACCGATCGAAATATTGTTTCATTTGAATCAACAAGGCCAAAGTTATACAAAAATAACAGGTCCAGAAACCCAAGAGACCTTTTCTGATGTCATCTGAAAAAGGTTGGGTTTTTACCTGCGGTACTTCGATGTTGTCTGTGGGCCTTATGGTGGCCTCTTTATTGCTGCGCGGGTCAAATTCGAAGGCTGCAGTCAGCACCATGGTTAATCCTGGAAGGCAGATTTGGTCAGCGTAAGCATAAAAAAAAAAAAAATACTCTGACCTAAACACAGCTAGAGCTGAATGCTGTAGAAATAATAACACAAAAAGATCTTAAAAGAACCTGGAAATCAATAAAACCAAATGGGTTAAAAACGGATAGGTGACAGAGCAGAGGGAAAAAAACAAAAACTCACGTTTCATGTTCATGTTCGGTGTCTTGTACATAAAATGCATAAAGAGCTGCGTGGTGCTGATGAGGATCTGGTCTCCGCTGTATCGGATCGAGCGGTACCACCATGTGCCCTGAAGCAAAAATGGGGGTAAACTAAAGAAACGGCACAGTCGGCTCGGGCCGGTGTAAAGAGAAAGGATGCTTAAAGCTTACCACGACTACAGGAAGGATGACCATGAAGGCGAGGCCGTAGACCAACAACACCTGAGGAAGAAAAATCTCACCGTCAGCGTAGAACAAGGCGTGACTTTTCAACTAGAAGAATACAAACAGCTGTTCAAACAATGCTGGAGTCATTTCTAGCACTAAGTTTATACCAGCATGGAGTTCTTCTGGTCAACAATCCAGGCCGGCAGGGCGATACCGAAGCTGGTGGCTAGGGGAGGAGGGATACAATGGACCAGAGCAGAAAAAGAGGATTACACATCTGGCAGGGAGCCTTTCTTAGCATCTCTACGCAACCTGTTGGTTTTATTCTCAAGATCGTTCCTGTGGGGTTAATAGAGCTTCGTCTTTAAGCATTTGTGGTTGTTAAAGAGGGCAAAAAAATATATATAGCTATGATTTAAACAGAAAACAAAAGACAATCCTTCGACACAACGTGATGAAGCCTGCTACTAGCCAGTCAACATCGCTGTTTTTAGTCGACGCAGAATGTTACGCAGTAGATCTTCATTCAGCCCAACTAATTAACGAACGTTACAACTGGTACCGCGGGTCGCCTTGTGTAAAGACGGACCCCAGCCTGCAGCCTGCAGGGGTCCCGGCACATCGGCGCTCCTGCTGCCAACCTGACACCACATCCAGGAGCTGCTGATGAGACGCCAGTAAAGACTCGACGCTCTGGATTCATGTTATAGCCTGTTATAGCCTGTCATTTCCCCCTGAACAAGTGTTCATGGAAAAGTACACGCCGGTATCTGACTACCTCTGCGCCTGCGTGTGCTAACCTGCAGATTTATTTTGCAGTCAATCAAAACGGCTTAACTTTATTCCACATTAATAGCATCGCATTTGGAAAATGGTGTCAATATCAAAGTGAATCCATTTTAAACCTATCCATCCATCCATCCATCCATCCATCCAAACTTTAAAGCATATAGTGATTTATATATAGATGCCTATAGTGCATTGCAACTATAATGCCAACAGGTTATTCTCCATTATTTAAAGCAGCAATCAGGCGTAAGTGAAAAAAGAACTGATGGGTGATGAAAAAAGTGTAGAGTTTGGCTGCCTGTCCCTTTAACTTACCTCCTGGACCATCTGGGTTGCCGTACGTTTCCCAGTTCTGTCGCGACTGTTCATTGGTTAAACTGCAGGAAAAAAAAAAACAGGTTCAACTAATCCAAAACGCCGACGACTAGAATGTTGATGTGACTGACATAAATAGAAATGTAAATTAAAAAAAAAGACACCTACGCAGCATAGGCTTTGGCGATTCTCATGAACGTGGCCTCGTCGCCGCCTTTGTCCGGGTGGTACTTGAGAGACAGTACACGGTACTGCTTCTTGATTTCTGACACCGACGCACCCTGGAGTCAGGAGCACAGCCGCGGCAACAAGTTACAGCCACATTTTCACCACTCAGGACGCAGCTAGCTTTGACTTCATGGTCCACCGCCTGACTCTGCGCTCGTTAATGAGACGGGACGGGATTTACCGGGTCCAAGTTGAGGACTTCGTACGGGTTGTACTCCTGGTACTCCCTGTCCAGTTTGGACACCTTGTAGGCCAGCAGCAGGAACACGGCCCACCCAAACAGCAGGGCCGCTTTCCTGGAAAAAAAAGGGCCGCAACACAAAGAGGAGGGAAATGAATCACAGTGCATCGCCGATGTCTTGCTCTTTTTTTTTTTTCTTCCAAGAAACTCTGAACATGGTTTTCTTTTTAATGTTGAGTATTTTCCTGCTTTTGGAGCAGAGAGGTGGGAACTAGAGTGGCAGCAGGATTGGGACAGAGGATTAGGTGGGGAATTTTACAGCTTATAGGCAAAGTTGAGACATTTAAGTATCACAACGTTAAAGCTTTTAGCGGTCAAGGTATAATAATAATAATAATAATAATAATTTATTGCCATTAAAGCAATTCAAAAGTATAACTGAACAGCGATATTAGCACTTTAGCGCTCGGTTTTGTGCCACTCAATTCTCAAGATAAAAACATATAAGCCAGCCACTAAAGATATGTTCTTGTCTCCTCAAAAAACTATAAAATAAAATAAATAAATAAAAGACTTTCCAATCCCTTTCATGTATTTCAATGGTTCAAATATCAATGGCATAAACTGACCGCATCCCGAGTCTGTTAACTCCAAAGCAGCTAAACTTACAAAGATGTCTTCTGGCAGATTGTAAAGTGACGACTGACAAAGAAAACAAAGGTGGGCAAACGTGTAAAAAAAAAAACAAAAAAAACAATCCTTCCAAATTCACCAGATCTGCTTTGAAAATGAGTCTCACTTTTAACTCCCCTGGCAGGGACTAAGCCCTTTAAGACTCGTCTACAGCAGGGAAGACGCTAACAACTCAGACATACTTAGAAAAAAATATATAATAATAATAATAATTGAGCTTTATTGATCTCACAATGGAGAAATTCACTTCTGCATGTTAACCCATCCCCTTCGGGAGCAGTGGGCTGCCACTGTGCGGCGCCCGGGGAGCAATCTGAGGTTAAGGGTCTTGCTCAGGGACCCAGAGTGGCAGTCTGTGGGAGTTGAACTTAGAACCTCCAGAACCCAAGCACAATGCTGAAACCACTAGGCCAGCACTCTGTTAAAGAATATATATCTCTTCAACAGAGTGGGAGGGCGCATTTCATTTCCGACACGTAGAGCGTGACGTCGCCGTTTATCATAAATGGGAACAGGAACAATCGACCCCTCTTAGCTGAGGAGAAGGCCGCGGGGGTCCTGGCGCTGTTGTTGTTGTTGTCTTTTACGCATAGGGTGTTGGACTTGTTACCATGACAATAGCTAAAGTAAGAAAATACATGCCCGACGTACCAGGGCATCAGTTGCCATAGCAACGGCTCGCGAGCTTACACCAGCTCCGATGCTTGACAGCACGGAGGGTGTTTTCCTTTAAAGGTGCGACACCACGGCGATGAGTAGACAAACCAGGGCATCTGGAGAAGGAGACGAGCTCACTGCTAATCTCCGTCCGCATTCCTGTGTCAGAGACTCGCACGACAGACGGGATAAACGCACGTTTTCTTCTCTCCTCTCGTTCGGGTCCATCTTACAGTGCCTCCAACTGCCTCTGGGACCTTTAACGTGCCGGGTTTTGCGCGTCATGCTCCAGCCGACAGGCTGCGTATCTTCACGGCATGCAAACTTTGACTGCTACGCTTGGAACTGTCAAACGCCGCTTATCTAAACCAATTCATTTGGCATCCGGCGACATTTGCTGCCTTAATCACAGGGCCCATCGCCAAAAGACACCACGACGATACGAGATCTCCTAAAAGTTCAATTGTGAAGGATAAACAGGATGCGAGTGTAGCGACCGAGCAAAACTATAACGTGGGCGTCAGGAGAGAAACTGCTGTAAAACTTCACAGAGATTCACTATAAACAGCTTGGAGAAAACATGGGGGGGTTGCAGTGGACATGAAACCTGTTTAGAGAGGCCGAAAACATCGGCAGGAGATTCCAATCGCATCAAAGCCTGGGAAAAAAAAAAAAAGAAATAAATCACTGCACTATGCAAGGCCTGACCTTTCAACGCACACCTGAGTCTAAATGTTGACGAGACGACGCAGAGCGAACAGCTCCAACGAGGAACACTCACACAGTCCCGTACGGGGGGGGGGGAAGATAACTGTGCAATTGTGGAGTTGAATAAAGTCCAAGAATGGGTGCTTGGTAAAATGTCACCAGCTGCTGTGAAAGCGTTTCGCTGAAAGTTAAGAAAAATGCACTTAGACAAAAACAAACAGGTGGTGAGCCATGATGAGAGGGAATGGCGTTTAAACAAAAAGGCATTTCTAGCAATCAATCGGCTTTACATCCTACAACTATGTGAAGCGCCATTTTAAAATCGTAGACGTGTGACCAATCCAGATCTTGAGCATCAAAATCTACATCACTACCACTGGACAGGCAAGGCCCACACTCACAGCGGTCGCATCAGACGTACATCACTTCATAATAAAACCCCAAACACAGACGTGGCAGAGTTTACACACCAGCCGCCCCTTCCGGACACAACCAGGATCCCAACGCTGGTCATCAGAGACGCAGACTTAGCCACGCTACAACACGAGAGGGACCAGTGGCCAAATCATACAGAATAAAACAAAAATCCACGTTTCATCCGATCGGTGTATTACACATCCGCCTCTCCTTGGAGATCGAACACGTTCGACCCGCATTTACAAGACAGAGACGTCCCTCCAGAACCAGCCGGGGCGACGGCGTGCGCCCATTCAATTCAATTTTATTTATATAGCGCCAATTCATGAAACATGTTACCTTGAGGCACTTTACAAAGTCAAAATCAGTCAGATTATACAGATTGGTCAAAAATGTCTTATATAAGGGAACCCAGTTGATTGCTTCAAAGTCCCGACAAGCAGCATTCACTCCTAAAGAAGCGTAGAGCTACAGGGAGAGTCGTCTGCATTGTCCATGGCTTTGCAGCAATCCCTCATACTGAGAAAGCATGAAGCGACAGTGGGAAGAAAAACCACCCATTAGCGGGAAGGAAAAACCTCCAGCAGAACCGGGCTCAGTATGAACGGTCATCTGCCTCGACCGACTGGGGTTACAGAAGACAGAGCAGAGACACAACAAGAGAAACAAAAAAGCACAGAAGCAAACATTGATCTAGTAATCTGTTCTACATTAGATGGTAGTAGCGGGTGAGCCCATCCCTCCAGGGAGCTGTCGAGCACTCACTTCAGCGTTGGCACGACGCTCTGCTGCGACTTCATCAGCCGGAGCCGGTACCACAGGCACCTGCCATGCACCCTCCGCAGGCTCTTCAGGCGCAGTTGCTCTGGAAGGAAGAGGGAGAAGGGGAGCGGTCACTGACACATCAGCACACTGCTAGAGAGACAAACAGGCTCATCTTGATGGGCTTGGCCCTCTGTATGACCCCCCACAACTCGGTTAGGTCAGCATGTGGGGAGGTGTCAGACACAGAGGTTCGTTTCTATCAGGTGCAGATTAGATTTAACAGAGTGGATCAATTGTTAAGCATCAATAAACAGGGGGGGGGGGATGCTACTCAACCACGAACAGCTGAACTGGTTACGTTTAATCTCTAATCTCAGGGAGCAGAAATAAGAGGAGGAGACTCCTGGATAAGATCAAAGAAAGAAAGAAAAAAAGGGCAAATCTGAGATCCTGAATAAAACCAGAGTTGGAGATTTCCCATTACATAAGGAATTAGCTTCATGATTACATCCAAACACCGACTATAACAGCTAAACGCCTAAAAAGACAGATAAGCAGACATGGGCATCATCCCCCTGACGTTTTTTTTTTTAGCTTCTGTTTGCACAGCGGCGTTTCCCCTGGCTGGGGGAAAACAAGAAAAAAAAAACAAAGAGTTTATTTTGTGTCAGAACTGATATGCCTCCCTACGTCGTCTAGCCAGGGTTACTGGGTTAATGAGCGATAGAAGTTAGCAGAGGGCGAGCACAGCCCGGGCCTTACCAGCGTTCTGATCCCGCGGCCACAGGTAATATGTGGCCGGGATCACAATAAGTCCGACGAAGGACGTGAGGAAATAGAAAAACGTATTGCCGCTGTCGTCGTACTGGAACTGTTGTCCGGCCATGTCGAAGCGGCGCTGGGGTCGCCCTGGTTCCCCGCCGTCGCGTGTTTTCCCCCCCTACACAGCCCCAAAATGTGACAGACTTTAGGTTCACTAGCCTGCTAGCATCCGGCCGAGAGCAGCTCGATGCATCGGTGTACGTGGTGTACGCATGCGCAATGTGGCTTCTCTTCTTCTCGGCCTCAGCCAGGGCCGGGTCAGACACGACGCCAGCGCGTTGCTGCCCCCTTCCGGTCCCCGTTTAAAAAGCTGGGTCAACTATACTGTATAAGCATGATTATGTTTATTATAACTGTATTACGAGCAACTAGAAAGCCTGTTGTTTGGCTGGTTTAATTAAAAAGAGTTACACGTCGTATGCACAACTTGGAACTTATTCCACATTGTTAATACACAGATGAAGAAATTATGACTTGCAATGTTTTGCCGGTTGTGGTCATGACTTACGCTTACACTACATAAGTTTGTTTCACGTTAAAAAAATTTTTTTTGTTTGTTTGTTTGTTTCTGTAGAGCTAGTGTGAGCCATGTTCAACATTCACACAAATAAATGGTTAAAAGTCAACAGAGAAAGGCGATATTTCATACAGTGCAGTGTTTTGTTATCCAAATGCAGTTGTTTGTAAATTAAATTGTTAAAAGACATCATTAGATTTTTATCGCACATTTTTTTTACAGAGCTAATTTTCATTTTGGGCTCCAAAATTCAGTCCATTTGGGTTCTTTTTGATGGAGGTTTTGATGTTCTCAATAACCGCTCATAGGTACTTCCTCCCACAATCCAAAAACATGAATGTGAGGTTAACTGGCCTCTTTAGATGGTCGTGTGTGTGTGTGTGTGTGTGTGTGTGTGTGTGTGTGTGTGTGTGTGTGTGTGTGTGTGTGTGTGTGCGTGCAAATGAGTAAGAAACCTTTTGTATTTATCACCAACATGAGGACTTAGAAGCTACCAGCATGCATACATGTTCCTTATACTTCATTCATAAAAGTAGAAGAGCATAACAATGTGCTTTAGGGGTGTATCTTAGGATTTCTGGTATACATCATTTATTGTATCCTCGTGTAGTGAAAATACAGCCAAAGAGAAAAATCTCCTCTCTTCAGCAACAATGAAAATCCCCAGAAACATTAATACACATTATTGTACGGAATAAAATGTGGGGTAAATTTATATTGTGATAGTTATGTGTCATTCAATCAGCAAGTGATACAACAAAAACAAACCAACTTTATTTTTATTTTCCTCGCAGCTGTACATAGTACTTGGATTTTAAAAGTATTTTATTTTATTTTTTCAAAACACTTTTCCAGATGTTTCAGTCTGTAACTTGTTCAGATGGCCACCATGATCCCATCCAGATGTTTGCGCTTCAAATCAGGCACAGTGGCGTCAGCTGCAGGATAACCCACGGGAAGCAGCATCAGCAGCTTCTCGTTGGTCGGCCGTTTGAGGAGGAGCCTGAGCTGTGGCCCGCAGTTCAGCGGCGTCGATGTGACGGTAACAAGGCCCACGTTCTGACAGACACAAAATCAGATGCTTTCTTACACCGTTAAAAAATATTCTATTTAAACAACTATATGTTGCCTGTTCATTTAGAAATTTACTCCATTTAAGCTAAGCTTTAACTTATGTTTTACTGCTATAGGCTTAGGCTACTGGAGGATATCAGGATCTAATTTTCTCACTCTATAGAGTTCTACTGTTCTTCAATTATGCATTATGTGTTGTCATTGCTGCTTTAACTTTCTGTTCTCTCTCTTTTATCTTCATAGTAGGTACACCTGGTCTGGCGTTCTGTTAGCTGTGACATCATCCAGAGAAGACGGTTCACCTGCTACTACCATCTAATGTAGAACAGATTACTAGATCAATGTGTGCTTCTGTGTTTTTTGTCTCTCTTGTTGTGTCTCTGCTCTGTCTTCTGTAACCCCCAGTCGGTCGAGGCAGATGACCGTTCATACTGAGCCCGGTTCTGCCGGAGGTTTTCCTTCCCGTTAATGGGGAGTTTTTCTTCCCACTGTCGCTTCATGCTTGCTCAGTATGAGCGATTGCTGCAAAGCCATGTACAACGCAGACGACTCTCCCTGTGGCTCTACGCTTCTCCAGGAGTGAATGCTGCTTGTCGGGACTTTGATGCAATCAACTGGTTTCCTTATATAGGACATTTTTGACCAATCTGTATAATCTGACCCAATCTGTATAATATGATTGAACTTGACTTTGTAAAGTGCCTTGAGATGACATGTTTCATGATTTGGCGCTATATAAATAACATTGAATTGAATTGAATATTTCACAAATGATTTGTATTCCTGACCTGTAGAGCAGCCAGCAGGATGCCACAGGATATGGAGACACTGATTTCATTGTAATAGTGGGTCTTTTTCTTCCCGTTTGGTAGAATCCCGTGAACTTGTTTAAAAACGAGGATCAGGTAAGGAGCCACATCCAAGTACTCCTTAATCCAGTTCGTCCTGTATTAAAGAAACAAGTGTGATACATTTGTTTTAAACTTTTTATCATAAATGTGGCGATAAAAGAACTTGAAGGACGTACGTGTGTTTACCTTAACCTGGCCAAATCGTGGACCCACTTATCTCCCATCCTCTGCCGGTAGTTCACCTCCTCCTCCTCCTCGACAATCAGTCTGATCTGGTGCTTGGTCTCTGGATCCGACACAACAACAAAGGTCCAGGGCTCTGTGTGAGCTCCGCTCGGTGCGGTCCCTAACCAGAAGAACAGGTTGATGAGCTGTATTCGTGAATGAACTCAAAATAACCTGAAGAGATTTTAAAATCCTAGTTCTGTGCCTGCAGTCAGGATGACATTATCAATGACTTCTCGCGGGACTGGCTCGGGGCTGATGAATCGGACAGATCGCCGCTGGTTCATCAGGGAGTAGAAATCCTTGGACCTCTGCAGCATGGTCTCCTCTGGGTAACGCTGTGGTGAATAGGGCACATGAGCGAGGTCCTTCTCATCGTCGCTTTCCACCCATTCATCTTTGTCTAAAAAGATGTCAGAGAAATGCAAACAGTGCGTATGGCATTTAAAATTCATCTGTTAATGGGGACATTTAAAATACCAAGGAAACAGAATAAATATGTAGTCTGGCATAACAAGACACAAAGCTCTGATGCACCAGAGATTAATTAACTATAATTAAATAGGTACGGTTATATAATAAAAACTATGTCCTGTCTTTATTTAGAATTAAAGAGTTTGATAATTTTGTGTAACAGTTACACCAACTGAAATGTGGTTAAATGTGTTCATCTGTTTAGAAATGGGTAAAAAAAAAAGGAGCCCGGCATTACACATTTGAATTACTGACGTTACTACAGAAGCTGCTATAAAATACTTAATTCCTGAATCTTCAACTCTGCCGTTGAACATGAACTTGAAATGTTGTCAACGAGATTTGATTTTCGCCGGACATCAATAGATTTTCTCACAGCTGGTTGCTGAATTAGCTGTTTTTAGACGAAGATTATATTGTCAGGTTCAAACACCGGCAGTGGTTGACTTG